>NW_015112880.1:156370-167147 GCF_001443285.1 Poecilia latipinna
AAAAAAAAAAAAAAGGTGACCATTGTAAACATATGCCTGCCGAAAACATCAGAGGCTGCTGCTCCACTACTGGAGGAAAGCTTTTGGTGCACGCGTAGATTCTATGAGACTCTATGGGTGGCAAGATTGGTTTTCAACCAGATATTTGCTGAGAACTATGCAGACATGCATCTTGTTTCATCCCAGCAATGACAGCTGAGCCCTCAGACGGAAGGTGGAGGACAGATGGGAATGTTGGTGTACCTCAAAGAGATGAGAGAAAGAAGAAAAACACAACGAAGGACATAATGCTATGTAACATGAGAGAAGTATTACTCCAGATGGAAGGACGGATGGACAAATAGATCAAAAGACAACAAAGATAGCTACATTTCTTGAGTTGTTGGCAAAAAAAAACAACCAAACAAAAAGTATTTTCATATTAATTTTTAAATATTTGGGTAGCAAACTCTTGACTTAAAATCATTTTATTCTGTGATCACATTATTCTTCAACTTTCAAACAGCTTCAGCCTCGACATTATTTACATTTAATAGCTGACAAATGTGCTAGAAAAACAACTGTAAGTAAAGTCTTTAATTTTCTTTAATCTTGCTGGACATTGACGCATGTTCACCAGTGTCTCCCTCAGGTTGGCTGAAGAAACGTTTCTTTACCTGGAATCTGCCAGCTCCTGATCTAGCTGACTTCAGAGACCCACGTGGAAACATGAAAAAGAAACATCAAAATCCCAAGTCAGAACCAGGACTGGTATATGGATGTGATCTTTTATTTTATTTTGTTTGTTTGTTTGTGTTGAATGCTCTGCCTTGATCTCTTAAATACCGATACTTTCCTCAGCATCACTCAGGAATTAAAAATGAAAGATGGTTCAGTGTAAAAGAATTCATAGAAATTTTGTACAATAGTCTACATTTGTTTTCGACTGTATTTTTTTCTGACCACACAATCTTTGGCTTTTAGATACAACCCCATTATTTGAGATTTTCACATCATTTATATTTATCTCTGTGTTTAAGAAAAAAGTTTTACTATTGTGTGGGCAAGGAATGACTCAAACCTTGAACAGATTACTTACCACCACAGAACAAAGTAAACTAAGAATACACAAGATATAACCAGAAAAGCTTTTAAATCACATCATTTTCTGTTTTTTTCCCTTTGAAATGACTCATTTCTTCAGCCTCTCAGTCGTGATACCGAAGAAACATAGAAAATACACGAAAGAAAGAGGATAAGGAATGAAATGAAAGAAAGAGGTGAAAAGGGAGAGACGTGTTTTATACTGTGCTGCTGTTATGCATATTTTTAGCCGTCAATTTATTAGAAACCCTGAAAACAAGGACACACTGAAGTCTCTTTCAGTGGCTCTTCCTTTAACAAGATGCCACAAAACTTGGTGCAAAAATTAAATTGTGGGAATATTTTTTGAATAAAGAACTAAATGTAGCTCACCACAATGTGAGATGAACACATTGTTTTCTGACTGCTGATCGCTTCGATCCGTCTTTTGGCACAATAGCAGTAAATTCAGAACTGGCAATGCAGAGCCAAACAATCAAACAAAAGAGAGGCCACAAAGAAGTGAGAGCAGTTCCACATTGACCAAAGGAGATTCACAATCCTCTGCTACAATTTTGCCCAGAGAATAGATGAGTCACTTATGATCGACATCACTTCATGATCTTTGTACAGACAGCAGTGGTGACTTTAATGTGTTGTTGAAATGCTAAAGGTTGTGCTTGATAATGCAAAATAATTCTGAAGTATTCTACTTTGAAGACATGGTTTACTTACAAGGTCTTTCATGGTACGGACCAGTGGAGAGGTAAGGTGGGATGATGGTAGGTAAAACAAGTCAGATTATTTTAATTAAGAATCATTTTAGCTTAAGTTTGTGAAGGTTCACAATTCTGGGTATTTCTCCAAATGGGGCTTCAACCTATGGTCAGGTATGTTGTTCTGGAAATGCAGGGAGACAAGATAAGTAGAAAGAAATCTACCAAAGTACACAAAAGGGGAGTTTTGATTACTTGTATATAGCATAACCATCTGGAGCTGAGTCACCAGTTTACATATCTTTTTTTTTTTGTGGAGATTGCTATTACATCATTGAACTCAAGGCAGGAGGCAACAGCTGGGCAATCCCTCCCTCAGGTGATCAAAAAAGAGGTGGTGATAGGAGGAAACAGGAAAACACCTGTTTCCTCCTTTGACATCAAGTCATGGAAAAAATGGGACTTGATAGAAAGCACAACCAACGGTTTTTGTGATTATGTGGATGTTCCGTACATGCAATGAAAACTGTACAAAGTAAAGGTTAAAATAAGAAGTCCTATGGGTTTTTTTCATTCTTACTTAACAGCACCTGACTTTTATCGTTGCTCTGACCCCTATAAAAGCAAATTCAAATGAACACTAAGGCTAATGGCTGTTACTACAATAATTGTCTGTCAACACGGTTGACAGGCAAAGAAAAAGGAAAGATCAAATACAACGCCTCTACTTTTGCAGCTGCGGCTCATTGCACTGTTCTAACTTCCTATAACATCTAACACTATTCCACCGCTAAGGTTACTTATCTCTATAGTTACTTTTGTGTTATGTCCTCCAACTGTCACGGTCTCTGCAGGCCAATTCTTCTCACAATGATAATCTCCTCTATTTTCATTCTTGTTGGAATTTAACATTAATAAGTTTGACTTTGTTTGAACATCCAGTAGAGCAGTGATTACCCAAAAGATATTTTTCTTGCATGACAAGGGAAAAAAAATGTTATTGCAGATCAAAAGAAAATTGTTCTAAAGGGCAACTTTTATCCTGTGATGCAATATTTAACTCTCCACTGGAACAGACTACAACGTGAGTCATGCACCATCCAAATGAGTTGAGTGTGTGTACTTTAGCACATTTTGTTCGAAAACAACAAAACACTCCACCAAAACCATTAAAATGCATCATCTTTTGACAATTTGTTAGGTCAAAAAATAATTAGTTTGCCATTTAAGACAATCATTTTCTATTTGAAGGAGGATGTAAAAGCTTCATTGAATTGTTGTCAGTGCCCTTTAGGTATAAGACATTTAATGCTTTGGAAATGTAGCTCTGTTTGCAGTTACAGCCTTTGAACAAAACATATCTGAGGCATCATTTGATATGATGGCTGAAAAAAGTTAAAGCAATTCAGAAGTCATTGAACATGTTTTGCACTTTTTATATTCAAATTGAAAGGTGTCTACTTGGCAGTGTTAACAGTAATAACGTCATGGTGTTTATTATTGTAATCACTGAAAAGAAAATGTTTTATTTGTCTCTAATGGCAATTTCCATTGTGATACCCGTAGCTTGATGTGTCTTCATCCTCAACATATAGCCTTTACTGCCATCTTGTGGTATGTTTTCATGTTACATACTTTGACACTTGCCACCTTGTACAATAAATAACGCATCTTCTCACCACAAATCCTGTTATTTTAATTAAGAGCTACACTAATATTTATGGAGATATATAAATAATCGCCTGGAAATATTGTTTACCCCCTTTGAGAAAACTCTGCTTTGCCAAGGACGCCCTCACTTCGTTCTAATGGAATTCAAAAATGTCTCTTGCATATTTAATTAGCAGTCATTAAATTATTCACAACAATAAGAGGACAAAAGACTGCAAAATTTAGAGATTGACTTAAGCTCTCACTGGAATACTACCCATGTGTAATCCTGCTGCTATTGTTGCACACATTTTAGAAGATTTAATTTTTTTTAAAAAAAAAATATGCTCAAAAAATGTTTTTGTGATATACAAATTGTGATATTTATGTTCAAGTATTATCAAAAATTTACTTTCTTGTCAGAAGATTTTAAAACCACTGAAAATGTTGCATATTGCTTAAAGAATAGGGAGAATGCAATGATTTTGAAACATTTTAAAACACTTCACAATTTAAATGTTAATATTTTTTTCTTCTGAAATCTGATCATTTTAATATTGATACCAACAAAAAATGTCAAATTATAAGCAAAATGTATGTTTATTACTTAAATCAAATAAAATGTTTATTGTTTTAGGTTAGTTATGATTGCAAAAAACTATTACTATTTGATAAACATGTTGTCTAGGAACTGAGATTGTTTCTTCTTGATCTGGCAAAATAACATATGGTGTGTAAAATGGAAAACAAATCAAGACAGAGGGGCGAAGTCTGCTGTTGGCACATCTTTTTCCATTTGATTACCTCTTACCTCTCTCTTAAAGTCTAAGGTGCTGTTTGAATAACTTTTATCCTACTGAGGTTAAAGTCAAAAAAAAAAAAATCTTCGAATTCCAGGAATTCAAAGTCACTAAGAGTTACTTTTGTCTTAGAACTCTTTGAGATTTTTTATTTTCTTTAGTTGTCTCTGCTTTCTTAGTTTTTGAGCTTTCCATCAGCCTGCCGCCTTGCTCCCTTCCTCAGTTGTTGCCTACCCTTGATTTCCCTCTGCCTGCACTTTCACTCAACTGCTTTCCATCAGATCAGCTGGTTTCTTTGTTACTTCCTTCTCTTATTCAGTACTTAAGCTCTTCAGTTTGTTTCATTCCTCACTGGCTCCTTCCATGAAGTTACCGTTGTGGGCAGGTCTTTGCTCCAAGTTGTGATTCCAGGTGTTATTTTGAGTCTAAGTTTTCTTTTGATGCTTTTTTTTTCTCATTTATGACTTTGCCATCCAGAGACCAGATTCACAAAGAATCCTAAAACGAAACTGAAAAAAGTTACCTTAATGTTAAAAACAATTTATGATGGAGATTATTTGGATATTCCTGACTTTTTTTTTTTTTTTTATTGGCTGAGAGCTCAGATTTTTCTTATGGGTGAACCGTTTTATATCTTTGTGTAAATTTGCACTTACAGGAACATTTTATGTTCTGAAAATGTAATCTCTTCATATTTGGGATTTCAATTCCTGCCGATGCGTTGGCATAGACTCTGTATGGAAATTCAAGACTCTATAAATTTAATGCATGGCAAGATTTAAAAAAATCAAAACCAGCATGAGGATATGTTACTATGTATTTATCAGCTAAATTATTGGGCCAGACCTTAAGCTCATTAGGTTGACCTTCATTACATTCCTCTTACTCAGAATAAACAGACACAAAATTAATTAAGCAATTCTGAAGTAGCTCTACTTCTTTATTCCATACTTCATGTCAAGATAAGTTTTTCATATGAAGTTATGCATCATAACAAGAGAACATGTTTATAGAATGAAGGAAGGGGGGGAACTGTGGCTCAAAATAAAGGGTTTCTCTCATAATCTTCTTTACAAAGTCATCTTACAACAAACAAAAACAGGGACAGCACAGGTGTAACAGCAGAGTAGGATAAATCAAAGGTTATCACCAAATTTAAGCCCAACTGTGAGAAAAGAAGAAGAATGATTTTTGCACACAAATACTCCTGAGATTTTCTGTGAGACAGACTGCGATACACGGATCAGTGACACCTTTCTCTTTGTGGTTATGTCATAACTAAGCTAACTAAAATCCATAACAAGAATGATTTTAATCTTCTGATGCATTGGTGAAAGATTTTGCAGTGACCCTAATGACATGAACAAGTACCAAAATGAAAGTGTAACAACAATGAAAGTCATGGCTGAATAGTTTCTGACGATCAGGAATGACACAAAGTGATTTCCAAGTTTAATGTTAGAATTTTATGTTCCTAAAAGACATTTATGGGCCATGGAAATGACTTTCTTTAGCAACAGAAAACTTTGGTGATGGGGGGGGGAACTGCTTGAAATACCTGAACACTTCATTTTAATATTGCTTTAACAAAAATAATCATATGCTTTACAATATTCACTGACAACACGACATTTGACTCATTCACACGTATGAAAAACGGACAAGTTGGTGAGCGAATATTTACGTACAGAGAGGAGCTGCAGTGACCGCATTCAGATGTCTGGCTGTCAGATTTGTTTTTTTGTTTTTTTTGTTTTGTTTTTTTACTAAACAACAAAGACAGACACTTAGGGCTGGTACTTTTACACTGTTTACATTTACCTACCTCCTCATCTTAGTTTTACACACAGAAACAGTGATATTGTCTAGTGGGTGGGAGAGTTTTATGCCTTCCTTTAAAAACTTCCTCTCTTGTGATCAATTATCAAATTTTTTTCCAGCACAGATCCTGGATTTGGGGTTTTGGACCAGAAAGACGTTTCCATCTGTTATGGAGATCTGTTCATCCAATGACTGCATGCTAAACAAGTCTCTTTGTTCTTCGCCAAAGCCAAAGTCCCAGTTGACGCATCACTCACAACAGTCATCCATAATCTGTCTTTATTTATCTGCCAAAGTATGATGAAAAATCTGTTATCCTAACTTAACCCACAAATAGTTTCCTCATGCTGCTGATTCAACTCTTCCCCAACAACAAAGAGGACAGTCGTTGTGTTAAGCTCTGAAGTCCTCTGCATCCTTAATGTCCATTGGTCTCAGAGGCTGAGGCAGGGGTGGAGGGAGTGGAGGACCGAGAAGCAACTGAAGCCTTTTCGCCACCTGGACTGGAGGCCAAAGGCATGCTGTCGGGAGCTTTGACCCCGGCTACGCCGACAGGAGACATCCCAGCTGCAGCCGCTGCGGTCACGGCAGCGACCCTGTTCGCAGCGATGGCAGAGACCGGTTTAGGCTGAGCTTGAAGTCCTGGGCTGCAGATGAGGTGATGCCTTTCCCAGTCTTTGTGCTGGCAGAAGGAGCCACAGTAACGAGCGGCGTTGCAGCCGCTGCACGTCTCGCTAGCTTTACGGCCACAGTTCCAGCAACACTAAAAACATGCACGAAAAGAAGCAAAAGAAATAAGTTATGATGGGTGTTAAACTGTGCTGACATGCAATGCAGTTTTCAGTTCCACTTTATTCTTCACCAAGCTTCTCATGGAACTGTGGATAGAAGAGGCAAACACAACCTAGACAATCAGCTCATTGGCAGCCTGGTTTTTGAGGGAGTTTTTGCACTCAGTATAGACGGAAAAAACCATTGAAAACTAGCAAATAAAAGGGGTAAAAATCATAATTTATTAACACTTTTTTTCTAAATTGGCATCGACTTTGAGCTCTTCACCCTTTACCTTAGAAGGATTCCTTTCTGAGTGACTGACAGTTCATCACTGCGTCACCCACCAACTCTTTCCTCTCGTTTCAACATAAAAATCCAAGTTTTGGATGAACACATTTAGCCCGTCTTAATTATACCAAGCAGTCCTTTATTTAAATGTTAGTGTTTGAGACATTCAATATGCCTTTTTAATATTATCACAATCACTCTCTTCAGGGAGAACAAGTTAGTTGACTTAGAATTAAATAGGTCTCTCCCATCTCATAGTAATTTAGCTAATGGTTTATTCATAAAAATAAATTTTGAGTTTAAAAGCTGCAGCTATCAATGTAGGCATTCAGTTAGATTTTGTTTGTAAACTCCTGTCAGATTTTGATTTGAAGTAATCTTTTAAGTTGATCACCATGCTTGTTTGGACAGGAAGAAGTTTTAACATTTCGGGGTTCCTTTGAACACGGTGTGTGGTTGGAGCTAATGATTATGGTGATGGCAAGGAGGCCTTCCAATCTCCAAGACTGGGAGGTCATTAGCAAATATACATCAGCAACTCATCAAAAATACCTGTGGGGACATGCAGAAATCTGAAAAGCAATCATAAGGAGGATTAGATTGTATAACCATAAATGCTAAGCTTTAAATCTAAATCTGCCAGGAAGGTGAATATTTTTGGACCGCATATTCAGCTCCTAGAATATTTACTTAGAAAGCAAGTGATACATTCATTTTAAGTTGATTAATCCCAAATTGGGAACATTATTTTTGTACTGTGCAGTTTTTACTGCTAATAATATTCACAATAGCTTTCAATGTAACCATGCAAGCTTGGTGTTTAATATTTAACACTGTGATACTGACGGCAAAATCTCTCCAGGGACATAACTCTGTTCTCTGCTCACCTCACTCGAGTCCTCCTGTTCATTGATGACCATGATGGCATCCTCTTGAGCCTTCCTCTTTGCCTCGGCTAGAGTCTTCTCCATTTTTGCTCTCTCTGCAGCGATCATCTCAAAAGCTTTCTGCTCGGCCTCTGCCACTGCTTTCTGAACCTCATCCATGGCCTGACGCTTCACTTCGTTCACTGCCTCCTCTGTACACAAAGGAGGACGAGTGTTTAGAGTTTACTTCGGTTCATGAGCTCAACATACAGCGGTCTAAGACTCTTAGTGAATAAGTTATAATATAATCTGAAAGTAGTCATCTTTGTAAAGGGGCCTGAATGATTTCAATGAGTGAAATTTTTACCAGCTTTCCTCCAGATCTCGTCAGTGACATATGCTGAACCTGGCCGCGGACCAAAGTCCCGCTGGGAGTCTGTGGGAGAGGTAGAAACAGTGGATAAGCACCTGTCAGGATTTTTAAAAAAAACACATTGACTTTTTAAAATAGCATCAAGACAGTCAATGTTAAAGGTGTGTAGAAAGAAAGTCCCCAGAGCTATACACTGATGGTTTCTTTTTCACCAAGTCGTTAATTTAGTCACTGATGCAAACATGTCTGCATATTTAAGACACACAGCCAACATAATTGTTGGTTGTCAGATTCTTGGACTGATCCGGGATCTGACAGCTTTAGAAAGGAATGTGTTTGGCTTGGAGGAAAAAGCAGACCAACAAGCTGTGTCAATATTCAGACTGTTCCCTCAAATTTCCCTCCCTACATCTCAACACACTTCTCTCTCCAGCTCGGCTGACTGGCGGACTTCCTCTTTCCCTCGTTTCTCTCGTCTCTTTTCCCCTTACTTCTTTCTTCCCTTTCCCTTCCTTTCCATCCCCTCTCTTCCAACAAGCCTTCATACACCCCCTCCACCACGGCCCGAGCCCAGGCGAGCAGGCAGGCTTTCCGGCTGTGGGTCCAGATGGCGCGCTGGCGAGTCAGCCAGCTCTAGGTCTCTGAGCCTGCAGGACGGCAGGACAGCCCTTCTGTGGCCGATATGGCCGAGGCCAGTCCTGGCACCTGTTTGTGACTATGGAGCAGCAGGGGGATGGCAAGGCTGGCACACAGAGAGAACACTGCCAGTACACAGCAGACTGGGGGCCTAACTGTGGAAGGACTCACACCGACATCTGAATTCATGGGTGCAGCTCTATTTATGGCCACTAGATGATGTAAAGAGCATAATGCAGAAATGAGTTTTGCCATAGTAGTGTAATGCCAACTCTAATTTTGAATGTCAAAATGAGAAAGTGTCATAATTTCCTGAAAACATTTGGAAGAAGCTTGTAATAACAGAAATTTCCTCCTTTAGTCACTTTAATTTTTTAAGGATCCAAGCGGACTCCTATTTGTTTTTTTTTACTGGTATTCTTAGCTACTTTGTTGTGGATTTATGTCACCAGGAAGTTTGAGAATACTTTGATAGGCAAAGCAAGAAGAACTCAGCACTCAAAACTAAAACTTGCAGTGAATAAATAGCAATTTATTTAATTTCATATTTACATAAGGCAGAAATTTTCAGGACAACATCTCAAAACAGGGAAAATTTGTGAGCATGAATAAACAAAAGTATAAAGGTTTAGAGAAACTGATTTATTTCATCACAAAAGCAATGGAAAAAATTGTGGAAAACAACAACAGGCAACAAACATGAAAAGACAACAAATGACTCATGATCTGACCTGACCTGAAATTACAGTACAAAAAGAACCTTACCCGACTCTGCAGAGAGCGGGCTGTGTGTTTTGGAAAACGGAGTGGAGCCGGAGCCTCCTTTGCGAAGATCTTCCTGCTCGCTCGAACGTCTCCTCCAGTAGTTCAGTTCCTCTCGATCCGACTCCTGGCAGCGTCTCAGCACGCTTACTGACCTCCTGGTTTTCTCCACCATGTCCACGATGCAGTTCAGCACCTAGGTGGTGAAGAAGATGCGGCACTTTTAAAGTCCAAGTTTGCTTTCAGGCTAGGCTTGTTGACATTCTCAAAATAAATATTCATGAATGCCCATTTTGACAGTGAAAAAGAACTCATCTGCTGCTTGACAACAACTCCTTTTTAAATATTTAACCAATATAGAATTGAAATTAAAAACAACAACAACAAAAAAACACAAACATCTGTAGACAATTTTGTTCCTTGGAAAATTAAGAGCTAAATGACCTTTTGTCCAAGTTGTTTATAAGTGAAATCCATCATAACCAACTTGTTAGCATTACATTTGTATAAACTTGACTGAATTTATCCGTCATCCATTATCTTCTGTGTGGTGTCACAGGGACAGCAACCCAAGCAGAGAAGCTAAGATTTTCCTCTCCCCATCCACTTGGGCAGCTCCTCTATCCCCTTCTATTCACAATGTGTATGTTATATTTCATTAGGACTGCAATAGGTTATTTGATATGCAGTCATAAAAATAAGTGATTAACCAGTAATTTAAATGGTTATGTGTATACACACAGAAACAGAAAAATGGTTTTAATGATCTGATGAACTAAATAGACTCACAGTGTCCAATGCCTGGCTCTGAGGTACTTGGACTGCTTTTGTCAGTAATCAGACAGTTTTAGTGTCAGATAACTATGAACAAACAAGTAATATAATACTATTTATAAACAAAGGCAAAGAAGGTTGAGTTGTTGAGAATTAACTTTGTACAGAACAAAGTATTCAATGAGAATATTTCATTCATTCAGATCTAGGATGTGTTATTTGAGTGTTCCCTTTATTTTTGTGAGCAGTGTATAT
>NW_015112880.1:170303-195984 GCF_001443285.1 Poecilia latipinna
TTTGTGTGTTCTCTTTTTTTTTGTGAGGTGTGTATATATATATATATATATATATATATATATATATATATATATATATATATATATATATTTTTTTTTTTTTTTTTTTTTTTTTTTTATTTTTTTTTTTTTTTTTTGCTTTTGGAAATTTTTCCAGTAACAAAGTGAAGTTGATGAGAGTGAATCAACAAGTACTGGTGACTTCAGCTTACACTTACCTCTGAAAATAAAAACTGCATCAGGGAATAAGATTTATTCAACCTCAACTGTGTTTCAGTTCTAGGTTGGAAATCTAGTAGGACCTACTATATCCGTCAATTCCCAGCATGCATTACTTTGCATTTTGAACTTCCCAGCACTGCAGCGACGTGTTCATTAAAAGATAAGGTACTCTGTTAAAGATTTAATGAGATAAAAATGTAATTGGTTCAAATAAATACAGAATGCCTTTCATTTCTACTGTTCCCGTTGTACTACTGCTTCAAAATGTCTTCCACTGTGGTGGTACTAGAAGTACCAAAGGGCTGCTGGCTTATGATAAAGGGTAATTTCAACAATTACAACCTAAATTTAGAGCTAACAAACATCTTGAGAGCCCTTAAACATTTTATACATTGGCCTTTGCTGAAAAATACATTTACACCTAATGTAGCTTTTATGTCAAACAGGAAGTGTCACTCTAATTTATTTTTACTGTCAAGGCTGTGAAAACTGAAACATTTCTTCTCAGGACCTTAGTAAAACAAATTACATTCCTGCTATATCACAAACCATTAACAGCAGAGGTGCCTGTCTGCAGACTTACATGATCCAGATGCCTCCATTCATCAGCCCACTCTCTGTCTGTCAGTCTGTGGTCCACCGGCTCCTCACGATAGCCTCCGTTAGTGCCTGATTAGAACACACACAAGAGAGATAGAGGGCTGATGTGATTAACATTCCTTTGAACTCACTCTCATTAGTCACAAGTGACAATGAGAGTGAGTGAAAGATATGAAATATCACAAGAAATATACACTTTTAGATTTTTCGTTCATCCGGAATACACGTCAGAGCGAAAAAAAAAAAATCTCTCCAGTACCAACTGCGCTCAAAAAACCAAAATAAGTTAAAAGTCAAAATGGAAGCTCGTAAAATATCAAGCCTGACAGCAGCGATTTGAGGTTACCGCTTCGAAAAATAAAACCCAAAAAAAAAAGAAAAAGAGGCATGGGACAGTGAGCAACAGAGGTGGAGTGAAAGGGAAAACCTATGATGCAAAACAGACCCTTAGCACGCAGAGCCTGCACACATCTGGAAGTCAGCTGTCAACCACACACACAAACAGACACACACAGTACTCCCACAGCACCTCCCCTTCTGCAGCTCACGGCATTCCAACAGGGAGACACTCAGGCTGAGTGGAGTGGCTCCACTCCTAAACACAACCAGCCGCTCTGACACTCGCTGTGGATCCTTGTGTCCCACATACACACAGGGATGTGTTTCCCATCGTAGCTCGACTTAGGCAATATCTAATTATACACTGAAGAGAAATAACAGTTTGCACACATGGGGTAGAGCTCGTGCAGAAGCCAAAAAACATCTTGAACCCATGTCCACAAACATAGGAACTGCATTAAAACACACATGCACGGCATACAATGATGGAAATCACCATCTCTTCAATCTGAGTTTTTCAAAAAAAACAAAAAGGCAACGAGACAAAAGATGAACGCACAATCTCAAACACAAACACACGCACACACACTCTTGCCTTCCCAAAAATCTTCCCAACTTCTGGATCTCATCAGCGTTCATCAGTTCAAAGCTACAACTGGGGGGGGGGGGGGCCGAGTGTGTTTATCCTTGTGTGTGTGTGCTTGTGAGTTAAGTGGCGGCAGGCGGGTAGGAGGCTGTCAGACAGACTAAAGGCCTCGTAAACACGGCACCTCTACCCCGAATACATAGGTGTGTATGTGCTGTTGCATGTATGCGTGTGTATGCGTGTGTGAGCTACTGCTGTTTCCACTAAGTGCTGACAAGCTCCAAATGGAGGGGCAGATATACACCAGAGTAGAACCAAACTCCCCCTGCCTGGACAGTACAGCTCTGTTTATACACGTATCTGGACTCCAGAGATATACCGAGATTTTAAACAAACACATTAGACCACCCATTACTGCGTACAGATTAAAATATGATATGTATGCGTTTCTGTTTTAGTGGCGATTTTCTAAATGCATGTTTAGCTACTTGCAGGAGCTAAACGGAAGGAAGGAGGACTGTTTTCTACATTTTCCTGATTATAGCAAAGTGATTTATTAGATCGATGCATGCCTGCATGACCGTCTAATAGATTTAAAGAAGAAGTGTCTACATTTGCAGAAAAAGTACACAAAATACTGATGTTTCATATTTTTGGTAAACTAATTAAAACTATGTCAATGTGAAAAATGTAATTTTAAGCTTTATCTATTCACTCAATTTATCTATGTGCTTAAGTCAAAATAAGGTTCAAATGTGACAAAAAGGAATGTGCACTTGTCAAAATCACATTTCCAGTGCTCTTGTTCCTTCAGTGACTTGTTTACTTTATCATTTGCACAGACATATTAACATTCAGTTGCAGCAACGTTTGGGCTTAATTGGGTTTAACAGTTGTTGATCGTCTTTTATCCAAACTGACATCTATATAGCCAGTCATATAAAAAAAAACAACAAAAAAAAACTTAAAATTTTAAAAAACAACAGTGTCTGTCTCCACTGATCCTCATGAAATATAAGACCGTTGTTGAGAGTCAGTAAGGCATTTCATTCAGTCACAAGCTGACACACTTCAAAAGCATTTTAAAGCCGACACACACTGTACCTTTAATGCTCTCCAGGAGAAATGTTTCAAAGCACCGCAAAAAGTATCACAAGTATCCTGTCTGTCACCTACCAGGCAGTCGTGGCCTGTCCTTAAGTTCACGGATCTCCAGCACACGTTGGCTGTGCTCGCGGTGTAAGAGGTGTGGAGCTGCTATGTCATCCAAGGCATAGTGTTGCAAGGGTGGAGGAGTTGGGTGAAGCTGGGCAGTGAGGGGCAGCGGATGGGCGGGGCTGTGTCGTGGAGCGGGGCTGATGGTGCAAATCCGTTTAGCTGCAGGCTCCATTGCTACTGGAGGACGTTCATGGAAGCCGTTCTCCTTTGCCCTAAAAACAAGAAAGTGGTTCTCAAGTGAACACGTCTCTCTGCAAACTTACTATTTAGGTAGAGCTTAATTTTAGAAGAATGCGTGCTAATGCCATTTAACCTGCTGGGGCTGTGTCGTTTTGTCCCTGCCTCAGGAGGCTCCATCAGCAACTCAGAGGAGTCTGGAGAGGAAGTCATGGTGGTGCTTAGCAGGAGGTGCTCATGCTGAGACAAGTACTGAGCTGGGGTCTGCTTGGCTGCTCGTGCACAGTGGAGCAACTCCCTCTGCAGCAGGGGAAGGTTTGCCTACAAAATATACAATAATATTGTTTTAAATTAGTCCACTGGCCTTGACAGTAACACAGTTAAGGCCTGATTAATGGAAACCACATCTACTCAAACACAAAGCCATATATGATGAAATTCTTGCATCACCAAAAAACAGTCAGATTTCAAAAAGTGCACGGGAGAGTACAACAGCATCATATGGGGTTTGTTTTAATAGAGATTGTGGGAGAAATATCAATGGCACTAATTTATGAGGAGAAAAATAACTGTAAAATAACTGGATACACTACAACGCATCAGTTTACAGAACAAGATAACATGACTTTGGCCAAGGAGTTCCCGTAAAGATCTGGCACCAGAGAGAGGAAACAAAGAACAGGGAGCGCGACTTCTTGAGGTTTGGCTGTATAGCTGGGCTTTGGGTGTTGTTCTGTGGCTGCCTCCATAGTGGCTGTGGCTTTCCTAATTCAAATAAAAAATGGCAGCACTACCACTGATGATGATTGCTAACCTCCCACACAGCAGGAGGGATAAGCACACTTAGACTGTATTGGTTACGGCAAAACTATGTATGATGGCACCAAGACTTCAAAACATTTCAAAACAATTGATGCACAAGCTCCAGTACTTTATCCTCCCTTGCACTGTCCATTTTTACATCCACATGTACATATTTATCCGTGTCTGTCTGCTGAATCTTTCCATCTTGCTTTTGTTCCCTGTATTTCCCTAATTGGGAACAGACTCCAGTGTGTTTGCAATTACACCACTTCCTCACCCCCACTGCTCTCTCTTCTTGAGCAACCAAATAAATAACCATTGCCTTCTCATTTTATGACTGACCTCATCCTATCACAGAGCACTCCCAAATGGTATTTAAAGTTTTTTTTTTTCTTAAACTGCACCTCTTACCCTTTGAATATGACATCTTTGTTGAAGTTGAAGTTCATGCAATCTCCAAACCTGAAAGATCCTCAACTACGCCTCTGTGCCTATCTATCAAGATTTTCTACATCCCTTCTTCCCCTGAGGCCCCCAGAAAGCAGACACATGTGCTGCATGTAGGGGCTCTCTGAGGTTCAGTGAGGCGGATGCTAGTTTGGCGGTGCCTTGAAAGCTGAATGCTCTTTTAAAAAGGGACAGCGGCTCCATATGGCGCAGTACAGACCATAAAAAGAGATGGGAACACTTTATGGGCATGTTTCACACTTCCGAATTCCCACTTTTCCCCGTCTCCTCCTGAGCCACCTCTTTCTCTTTTCCCTGTTTACAAAATTTACCCCATCGGTCCCATCTCTTGCAAAGCTCCCAAAGAGTTGGAATAACGTTTAGGAGGGAGACGACTCCTCTGTAGTAAATTAGTAGAAGACGGAGAACAGAGAATTCTCCTTTCTGGAAGACAGATGGAGGGATTCCAAAGGTAAGTCAGAAATAAGTGTGGAAAAAAAAGAAGAGATTTCGAGTGTTTAAAGAACAGCGCTACAACTGACTGAAGATTTATGGGCTGCTTCGCTGAGGGGAGCTTTTAAAAGGTATACTGTTGCAAACTCACTAGGTACAAAGAGCCTCAAGAGGCTGTTTGACAAGAACTCATCTGCTACTTGTCAAGTCAGAGATGAAGTCCTGATTGGTTTAAACCATTAACAAGGAAATTTATGCAGTCATCAATACTACACAAAAAGGTGGCTATTGATTGTTACGCTGCATCTTGGGAAGTTATTTTTTCTCATGTATTGTTCAGATCAAGTTCAAACTGGGTTTTCCTGAGGTAGCTAATTTGACAGCATGGAGGAAAATAGGGTGACTATATGTTACTTAACTGGAAAAGACAATAAAGCTGCTGCCTGCAACCAAAACCTGGAAATGATCTGACAGAAAGTCAGGAGGGGGAAGGTATGTTTACCTTGAGAAAAGGAATAACAAAGGGCCGCAAGGGGAAGTTGGTGGCCTCCTGAAGCCTTGAGTGAAACTCCTCAATGGTAACTGTTGAGTTCTAGGAGAAAGGCAGAGTTAAGTGTATGAAAACAGTGAACAGATGAATTTCTACAAAATACTGCCTTTTTTTTCCCCCTCCTTCTCTTAAACATCAAAGGATTTACCACAAGGGCCAGAACTAGGCTTCTGACGCTGTCTCCGATCTCGGGAGAAATGTCGTTGCCAAACTGCTGCAGCGTGGTCAGGAAACGTTTCAGCTTGCTCAGCTGGCGAGCCCCACAGGTGGCCGGCAGCTGCTGATTAGCCAGCGATGAAGATGAAGAAGAAGATGGTCCATTGCTGTAACGCTGTGGTGGTGAGGGCACCGCGTTCAGCGTTGGTGGGGAATGATGATTCCCATTTGTCACTGGGGAGGAGAGGTGAAGTAAAAATAAGCTCCGATAAGTGGTTCCAGATGCTCTAAAATTATTTGTGTTACTAAGCCTTCTTTCTAAGTCTGGACTAGTAGTTCTACTTTAAGAATATAAATCAGGTTTGAGGGGGAAATGGCAAGCCAACTTGAAGCGACAACTGACCAAGAATGCACAGAGATTTTGGAAGTTTTCTTACATGCTGTGGTGGAAAAGGAGGCCGGACGAGGGCCACTGGGGTTGACAGAAGGCAGGGGTGGCATTGTGGAGCTGGCGCTGCTGCTGGGGGCTGATCTGGAATGAGTCTTAGCATCCACAGGCGACCCGGGCATGGCAGGGCTCTTCTTCTCTGTACTGTCTGTGGAAGGACAGCATGAGGTCACTTATGGGCCAGAGCCTAATTAAGAAATGTCCTCCTAAATTAAGACAAGTTTTACAACAAGATATTCAAAATTAACTTGTATGTCCAGAAGATACAAATATGTAATGTAGATAATTGGATATTGAACACTCTGAAAACTGAAATATCTGACTTCAGCTAAAGCCGTCACAGTGGACAGCTCAAAGGAAAGCAAGTATTAATGCAAACACAACAAAAAGGCCAGTTCACCTATTAGCTCACTATTTATATTAATGCAATGGATTCAAGTGTGTAGCTGTGGAGGAACCACCACTGCACAACACACCCACACACACACACACCTAAACCCACTTCACATCATACAACACATACTGCCAGGGCACCAACCGCCCTGCCCCCATCAAAGAACCAGATGTCTAAAGTTTAGCCCCTCACTCTCACCCATTCAGATCAATAGCAGAAGAAATGCTGAAGAAGTCTATTGTGTGAGAGTAGAATGCCCCCTCATTGAGAACCCCACTAAACAGTGTGTGTGGGGGGGTTGAAGAAAGAGCCTAGAGATGTGGAGAGAAAGGGACGGAGCCATTTCACGCTTTACTAACAAGATCGGCAAAGCTTTTGAATGTTAAACCCAACTTCTCAATATGCTATTGACTGTGAATAAGACCACCAGATAAGGGGTTTGGAGAGAGTGTAGCGGGGGGCGTGGTTGTGGTTGGAGAGGGGGCTACGTGGGATCAGAAGCCGTCTTTGTCTCGAAGAGATCCATGAAGCCCGGGTCCTGTCTCCCTTTAGAGTGGATCAGACTTTTTTAACTGCTTCAAGAATTGACAATTAATAGACAAGCAGGGTCTCATGGGTCACAGGTCAAGGGAGAGCAGCTTTTAAAAAGTGGTTTCATGGTTTTAGGGCTTCAGCTTCAATAGCGCTCTTTATACGTTTTTCACAGCTATGAACTCTTGATAGCCTTGAGCTATAGCTTTCCAGTTTATAAAGGGTTAAGTTGGAAGGGGCTTAGCTGTCAAAAGCAAAATCTAAAAGCCTTTAACAAACATGGTACAAAATCATGCAAAATTGCTAGAAAGAAGGAGCAACAAAATTTCAAATTGAGATGCGTACTCTGAATATATTTCATTCAACCTTGCTAAACTCTTCACATTACTCGTAGTCCTGTTTGTCTTTTTGTGTCCCATGTGCAGACTCTCTGTCTGGCAGTCTGGGTCTCAACTCATTATACAGCTTTGACTGTTCATCCTTCGTTTTCCAGTCCTCCTCAACCTCTCTTTCCCCTCCATCTCTCCCCGTTCTCTCAGCTCAGCCCTCTGGCCTGCCTGCCATCGCTCCACCTGTTCACCGACACAGGGGGCAGGAAGGAGGGATCTACGCAGACATTTGGATTGCCATATCCACCACATGCGCGGTTTGCCAGCACACCGCAGGAAGCAGCCTGCGGCAAGCAAGCATGCGCGCACGCACACACCGCTTCCAAAGCCCTGCGCACTCTGTCCGTATGGCCAGGAAATTAGACTGACATCTCAATAACAGAATCAACGGGGCATATGGCCTTAGTGTCAACATTGTTATCGTGTAAACAATTTTCTACAACACACATATCCAATATTGTCTCCTGGCTTGCACTAACAGTTATCTTTTGAAAAATTTGCAAATTTTATATTAAGATTAAATATTCTTGCAAACGGCTAACAGCTTTTGATGGACATGCCTTTATAATGCCAAAGAAAATAAACACAACTTTTTAGTGACCCATTTTTTAAAGGGAGCTAGGAAATTAGGTTGCAGCTGTGTTCACGCAATCTTAAGAGATGGTAGTGTCTGTCGTGAGCCAGAGGTAATGGCCTAAACAGGAGACATCAGGTGTGTGTTCATGTATTGCTGTCAGCCCACAGAGAATTGCCTCTGCTTGTCAATTAGACGGCACACATAGCTGGATGACTTCATCTGGATTGCCAGCACCTGAGCTCTGTTGTATACGGACGTTAGGACTTTCAGAGGGGAGGCAGCTGTCACTGCAACCACAAAACACACAAGCGCCGAGTGCGTAAAGTGGTCTAATGTTAACTCAGGTGAATATTGGCTCAAAGGAGGATGTGGGGTGTTTGGTCTAAATGCCACCTGTCATCCTTGCGGTAATGGAACAAAGGAAAGGTACATACAACTCCTAAACACACATGGACAAGGGCGTAATAAAATGCATTTTGAAAGAAATGGGGGACATAATTTAAGGTAATTTCATAGCATATATATAACTGACACTAAGATTTGTGGCTATTGTAACCAAAACATTTTCCTTTCCTCCTCCCACTCCTTGCTGCTCTTCTCTCCCTTGCCTATTTAGAGATAAATATAAATTATATTTTATTTCTATATCAACTGCTATTGGAGGTATGGAAGAGCAAAAAAAAACATCTATGGTGATGGCTGTTGCTAGCCAGGTGTTCCTTGTTTGTTCAGCTTCAGGTGACACTCGTCTGCATTAAAACATTCAGCCGGCGTTAATTGCCTCTGCATCCGCAGGCGATGACTCGAAATGGGGCTAAAACTGAGAAAGAGAACGCAATTGCCTTTGTTGAACTACAACATGGAGCAAATGTGTTGAAATCAAGAAAAAAAAAAGAAGAAAATGCTACAAAAATCTGAACTTATCCCATGTGAAATAAGAGGGTGCATAACCTATTATGCGTGGATAAACATACGTCATGCCTGGACATATATAAATGCATATATGTTCAGCGCTAGTGTGTATCTTGCTCTGGGTTTAACTCTGAAGACTAAACTCCAAAGGTTGGCAGCTGTGAGGTGTTGGCCTGCTGAGCACTCTGCTATCTCTGTCCTGTCAAATAGATGAGGTGAGAGAAGATGCAACACATAGAGGGGTAATTTATCACCGAGAATAAAAATAAAGAAGTTTTAGCATCTGGAATGGGAGGATTCTTTAGGGCTTTGGATTAACAATCACAAACACCTGCACACCATAGTAATGACTTAAAGTTATCACTTTTTAGTGGAGTGACTTGGAAAGTAACTGAGTAAACAAAACATTAACATACACAGCTAGCATCATGCAAGCAAAAGCTTTAGAGCATGTTTACTGGATAATGAAAGGTAGCAAAGAATAGCTATCCAAGTTAGACTTGTACCCAGAGAGAATTTTTCAATCTGGAAGATTAAGTGAGATTTCTCAGGACATGTAGCTGTAACTAATAAGACCACCTATCGCACACCGACTGAACCTACAAGTGGAAATACTATGACTTCATGAGATCACTTGTTTTTGTACATGTTAGAATTCAGGTTGTAATCCATTACAAATCTATGATTTACACCATCCCCACAAAAAAAACATGGTGTGACACCACGGACAATCGATGTTGATGGGAAGATGGAGAAAATGCAGAACAATCATGGAAAAGTCATGAAGCTGGGTATTAAGAATTGTGAACTGAAATGGTGTACTGTTTGATGTTTCCGTGTTCGAGTGACATAAACAGCACAAATATAGATTTGTATCGTCTTCTTTTCAACTCATCTCTGACAGAAAAAATTTTTTCAACTAAATGAAATGACTGTGCTTCTTTACAGAGAATGAAATGTTACAATTTCTGTCCATCCATCCATCTCCACTTCATGCTGCTGACTATCAGCATTTAGCAACAAGAGAGGGAGGAGTAGAGCTATAACACTTTTTGCTACAGAGTTTGAGAAATCTCCTTGCCTGGCACTTTTTTGAGCATTAACAAAAAAAAACTTTAAACTGCTTATGGGTATATGGAAAATGCTTGCAATTTTGAAACCGTGGAACATCTTGATACCGCTGACTGGCTCATGGCTAGATTCAACAGGAACGTGGCATCTGTTGTTCAAATTATAACTTGAAATAGGAGAGTGAGACTCAAAGACTTTAGAACACTGGCTATTAAACTTTACAGTGAGCATGAACTCTATCAAGAAAACCCATATTGTCTCTGGTATTATTCAACACCAACCATCTATTTATACTGACAATAACCGATGAAATATCCTATATGTGTTGCACAGGATTGATAAAAGTCAAATAATTCTGTTCTTCAAAATGCTGGCTGTTTATTTCTCAACTTCTTCGATGCTTGGACCTCGCATAATATGCTATGAAAAAGAAAATCAGCCCAAAGCACAGACAGCAGCGATTGATTTGAACATTAACCAGGCTTTCTTTCCTCCTCCTGTACCATATGGATCTAATCGGCCAAGAGCAAGCCAGCTGGGACCTCCAACAGTCACCTGTGAGGGAGGGGGGAAGGCATAAGGGGCTGCTGAAGCCTCCTCCTCCAGGCCAAGGCAGCCCCAGCCGACATCCACCCATACACATATAAATACACATCTCTGCCTTGCTATCAACGGAGAGAAGCAAAGAAGGCGGAGGGGCACGGAGAGGGGGAGGGGAGGCACGAGGCAGCTGAATGCGAGCGAGTGGACTTAAATGCTGGGGAGACAAAGGCTGCACCTGGTCCCCGTCCGTCCGCGCACACAGTCACAATACAGCACACATCTGTTCCTCTATCCTGCGTTCCCTGCTGACCTTCACCCACCCACACACACACACACACAAAGAGGCAGCAACACAATCACATCCATTAAAAATAATTCAACAGTGCGCGCATGATCCCCCCAAATGTCAATTGTTGTAACCTAGAAGATAAATAACAGGTTAAATAGCTTGGTGTTAAAACATCTCTAAAACGTGTGTCCTTGGTTACTTTACTGAGTTCAAGCTACTTCTCCCCTGGGACCGCACGACTTCTCACCCATTCAAAGCTGAGTCAAACTTAAAACATACAAACACAATTTTTAAATTAAAAACATATAAAGTGAGACGGGAATTTTTTTTTTTTTTGCGAATGTTCCAAAACAGCTGTATGTAGTTTCCTAAAAACTAAAAGGTTTTACTGTGTTATCACAGCGAAACCTTTTAAGACCCTGAGAGAGTTTAAACCCAGCTCTGACAGGAATGAAGAAATTAGTCATCAATTTACAGGCGCCAGAGCTGGCGAAGGGAGGATTTGAACTGTGAGGTAAAGATGGAGGATGGGAGGGAATAACAAGGAGAAAAAAAATACTGTTTTCATTTGGTTTCATCAGGAAGACAAGCCTGGTTGTCAGACTCAGAGCCAGGCTGTTTTTCTTGGCTCTCATTACCACCTTCCAGGCCTGTAGACTACATATTTGGATAAAACCCAATGTCAACACTCTGTGAGGAAGGCGAGCGATTGGGGAGGTGGCAAGGTTGACAGTAAGAGGAAAGCAAAAAAAAAAAAAAAGAAGTGTATACAGTGACAGAAATGGACAACTATAGAAGATAATAAACAGATCTGAAAAAACCAGGGCTGTCATGTATGCATGTGAAAAAGTAATATCCCTGAAATAAATTCCTCACATGTCCCTGTGACAGAGTAATGCTGGGAGAAGCCCTTGCATAACCTTTTTTGCTCAGTGAGATAATTAGAAAAACATTGCTGTAATCCAGCATGCCACATAGGGGGAAAAAACAAAAAAAAAAAACATGGATGGAAATGTACTTAGTGGCAAACTGAAAAAGAAAACGTAAGAGGGGACGGCAAGGCAGACAGACGCTGTCCATAAAACTGAGAATGAGCAATAAAAAGAGGTTTGGTGATGTGATGCTGGAGGGAGCGGGAGGTTTGGCAGATGTTGGACACATAGTGTCCACGTGGATGTGAAGTCATGTAGTTGGGCTAAGAATGACGGGACAGCATCTGAATGCACTAACCTACAAAATCTATAATTTGGGATTTGGGATTATATCAGCTAGTGGAAAAAAATATATAATAGGAATTAGTCACCATCTGATAACAATAAACTGATGTGATTTGTAGGCCCTCAAAACAGACACTATGATGATCAAGATTGTTACTTTTGCTGTTCATACCATTTTTTTCCACTTTCGGTTTCATGAAAGCATTGATAAAGGTTTTTATTTTTCAAAATATCCTTTATTTTACTATGAACAGGCCTAATGTACCATCTATTCTGGTGTAGTAAAATACCTTATTGAAAACTTTTTTTTCAACCAATATCTGTATTTCTGATTCAACATTGATGCATAGCCGAAATATATGGCAACTGTAGTTTTTGTATTATTAGAACTTTGAATTGAAAAGATTTGAAATTTGAGCTCAATCATAAAGAAATAAGTGGGAACCTGTAAAGCTGGGCAAAGACTTAAGGAGCTGAAAATAGGCGCCATTTAACAAGACGTGGGTTTGCCATCAATTGATTTTGGAGGACAGTTGCCACTCAGTAACAAATACGCCCCTTTTAAAGCCTGTCTGGGACATGTGTAAACACTTGAGCTGAAATTTAAACAGCGGTCTAACAAGGACATTTCAAATGTATCAGCCAAGCTCTCAGACCTACTCAAAATCAGCAGATTATCTGTCCATCTGGACAACAAATCTTGCCGTCTAGGACTGGCTAGCCCCTGGTTCATGTGTTATAATCCGGGTGATGAACGGGGAAACATTTAAGTGTTACAACAATGTTGGTTTACTGGCCATTTTCTTCTGCACATTTCAAATACATCAAGCAAATATCAGGAACATGCTGATTATGTACATGCCTTAGTGTTTCTGGATGACTGGGAGTGAGTGTCTCCTGAATCTTGTAAACACAGACCATAAACCTAACCTGCTACCAAATAAATGCCGCTTTTTCTCTAAGGCAATAGTAATACACCAACTGATCAAGTCTGTTGGAGGAGTCCATAAAACAAAGTGCAAGCCCCAGACATGAGGAAACAAAGCTAACAATAGGGCTGGCCTGCATTACACCAGGTGTGACAGGCTTTAAGAGCCCAGTTGACTGACTGGGCTCAGGTCCAACCAGATGTTGCTATCAGCACGCGCCACTGCCACACTGGTGACTCAAGAGAATTTTCATTTGAGCGGGACAAATGCTCCAACAAGGCAAGTCTACAGCACCAGGCTTAAACAAAGAATTGATCCTGATTTAACACACTCTAGCTCTGGTGATGCAATGAATTAAAGCAAGGCAGAGCAGCACATTTGGTTCACAGAGTACATAAACAAAGCTGTGGGTAAGCCCAGAGCCCAGCTGTATGGAAGAGCAGTGCTCAACAACCACTCAGAGAGACAGATAAGTAAAACAAAGAGGCCAGCTGTGCTCAGAACAATGTGAAGAATGAGACACTGGGAACAGTGGAGGATGAGTGTGTTTTTTTTTTTTTTTTTTTTTCGCAAGAGTTTAGGTGCCTTTGCTGCATAATGCCGGGGGGTTGCCTACAATTTCTTTGTAAATGTCACAGAACACACCACAAGGAGCAATATATTGAAGCACGAAAACACTGCTGACGGAATCTCAGAAAAGCCAAAAGTTTTGTGTTTAAATGGTAAATCGTAGGAGGCAGGAAGAGCCTATGAAATGTAACTTTTAGACTTTCTCACAATGATATGGGTCAAAAGAAGGTTGGAGAAATTAATGACTTCAGCAAGCAATTCGTGGAGAAAGACAACACCACCAATTTCTTCTCAACCCATGGACCTTGCAACTTAGCTCACATTTTTTTAGTTCTTCTGAGCATGAACAATGGTATTATTGGTTTTGTTTCATCAAACATATTTGGAAATTGCTGACTATATATGTATTTTTATTATGACTCCATTGCATTATAGCTGTATTCTTTGCATTGAAGGGACTTTAAGAGTGGATCTAACATCATTGCAGAAACATAGCATCGCATAGAAAAACCATACCATGTTAATGTTACAGCTACTTTGGACTTTGATTGTTTAGTTAAGATATAGACAGTATGAAACCTGTCACACCTCTTGTCAATCAACCATTGAATGGAACTCATTCCCCCGTCTTTTAGGCTTCTTAAACCATACAAGACCAGTAAATAAAAGTTTTGTATTGGGTCATCGAGCAAGTCTCTTGGAAAAGTGAAGGGTCAGTAAGCCCCTCCGATGAACCCACTGCTCAGACACTTTAGATAAAGAAAAAGAATGAAATATTAGAGGAAGGGGGAGGGAGAAAGAGAGAAATTTTAACGCTGACAGACTGATGTGCACCTCTCTATGTTAACCAAAACATATCATATCGCTTTTTACCAGTTCCCATGATGAAACATTTTAAGCACTTTTTTCTACAAGGAGTTTATGCGAAAATCAGATTGTAAGCTTCCATACACGTTCTGTTCAAATGCACAACCTCTTGCTGAGCCCTGGGGCAACATATCACCGCCCTTGCCAATGGAACTAATAGAGCACTTCCTGCAGCAAACTCCACAAGCAGCTGCTCTGTTCTGTGTGCGTACATGAGGAAACTGAGGGGGGGGGGCTATCTGTCACAAATTCTTTAGAGCAACTGGGCAGGGGTCATTGTGCTCTTATTCTCCATTTATTCCAACACATTTAGCAGAGAAACTCACAGCTGGGACTGAGGTCAGAAAGATAAAAAAGGTGAAGAAAGCTATAAGACAAGTAACCTTGTAGTCTCAGCAGACACAATATCTGCAGTACACCTGGTTCACAGATGTTTGACTTAGGCTCACTGCCCAACTCAAACATGAGCTTATCATGGACTAGATAAGGAACTTCAAAGCAATGCAAGTAACAGAGACGACAGTGGCCTGGCAGGTAAAAATAAGTTTTCTGAATAAAAATTTAAATAATTGGAATGGCCTCCATGAAAACACATTTTCAGACTCACTACAAAACAGAGCCTGCTGCCAGGAATATGATGAAATCCAGAAGACCAGACAGGGGTCTCTGCTCTGAGGCTGTGCAGCCGACAGTTAGTCGCTCCTATCTCCCTGATGGCCTGGCCAAGTCTGACATGACACTGGCCAGGTCCCTTTTTTTTTTTTTCTGTCTGTTTCTTTCTCACAACAAGCCTGTCAGATTGCACAGAAAAAAAAAAAAAAAACAACAAAAAAACAGGAAGATGCTTTCTCGAGCATGGAGGTGTACCTGGGTAACATTGAGAGAGCAAACAGTGGTGCAACACTCGTATTTGCTCCCACATCCCATTAATGTCAAGGCGCCACGTTTAGACCGAGTATGAAAGCCATACAGAGCGGTCTCCCTCCTCTTCCCATATGCCCGGGATACTGTACAACAGATGCACATCTTTTCTTTACCTAGTTTCTTCTGCTCTGCTTGTCATGTGGAAGAATTGATTCCTTTCTGGTTAAATGACAGCTGAGGATGAGGCAGATAAGACATCACAAAATTACTGATTTGATTCAATTTTCAAAAAGTGAAAGAAAGAATAAAAATACAGAATATAAGAGAAAAAAAACACAAAAAGCAAATTGTTCATTGTGCAATACATTAAAATGTAGCTGTTTTTTTTTTCTTTCTTGAAATCTTGCTGAATTAAAATGTATTATATTCAGCAAGTTCAGTGCAGAAAATTAGTCTTCTGAACTTCAGAAAGATCATTTTATGTAATAATTAATGTTATTCGCCATATGGCAGCAAAAGCTGTGCACAAGTTAAGAAAGCCTCCCTCATACCTGAGTCGACAAGGATGAAGAGATAAAGAGGAGAGGATGATGTACCATCTGTACAGTACAGACCAGCTTTGGGAATTAGGACTGAACACACACACACACACACACACACACACACACACACAAAGTGAACTATTTGCCAGCGAACAAACTCTCACTTACTTTACTACTGAGACAAATTAATACAAATACACACCGTAGCAACACAAAAGTAAACTGAAACCACTTGCTCCTACCTCCACTCTAGTAGAGTCCACTCTTCAGTCCTTGAAGAAAGTCAGCTGCAGTGGCAGAGTTTTCTTGTCCTCTGCTTTTTGTCCTCTTTTGTGACTCCACGCCTTCATATGTCAGGCATGTGTTTGCATTCCCACATATGTGAGCTCCAGCGCAGTGAAGGCCAAAGCCAGAGACACAGATGGCACCCAGATGGAGATGGATAACCGAGTAGACCAGCAAACACAGGACTCCACAAACTCAAATACTCTCGCTTACTTCCCTTCTGTCCTTGAGGTTTTGATGTTTCTCATGCAAAGCTCTCTGCCACTGTCTATTCCTGTTACACAGTCTGTTGTACCTAAGTTAGTCTCTCTGATGGAGTCTCTGAATATGCCTCCTCTCTCACGCTGGCTCGCTCAGGCTCTGAGCTTCCTATCCTCTCACTCTGCGCCTTTCAGCTCAAGCTCCTCCCCACTTTTCCCACATGCTATGCTCTCCCCTGTTTCCATGGGTCGAGCGCTCCAGAGACGTCACAAACTGCCTCCCACTGAGCCCCACCTCCTACTCTCCACATGGATTCTGGCCAATCCTCCAATGCAGACTGGCCCCATTCAACCTGCATTCACCGGCGATGGACCCCGCAATTAACATAACTAATTGCTTTGGCACCTAAAGGCTAAACAAGAAGCTGTGCCAAAGGGAGACAATCATAGGCGTGTGTGTGTGTGTGTGTGGGTGTGTGTGTGTGTGTGTGTGTGCATATGCATCTGCATATGCGTTAGGGCGGGTCTTTTCTAGTCCCGTTCCCTTCTACCCTCCCCTCTATCCTATTGAGAAAAGTACAGATCCCTCTTTTAAGAGTTTTTATGCCGTTTATGCAGTCTCCTTTCGTAAGATGACGTTGTCTTTTGTCTCTTTCATGCATCAACTCAGCTTTGAATCGCCAGCCAAAGCAAAAAGGGGGGACACTTGAGGAGCATGAACGAGCAATTCTGCTCCCTATCCACTGCTCTCTGTCTTTGCTGAGTTAAACTTAAATCTCCAACTGATTCATGCTTGGCCTTTTTCACAAGTGCAGACACAATGCAGGTCAAGATAATGGTCCCTGGCCCAGACTCTAAAACACCAATGTTTCTGCGAATTTCCTACTTCAAAAGTTCTGTATTTTATTTTTATCAGACTGTAATTTTGAGATTTTTATAGCAGTCCTTTATTCTGGGCATTTGTGCATAAAATACTTAGTTGAGGTTTAATATTTGCATGTTCCCCTCAGGGTTGGCTGTCGGTGAATGCTTCAAGTGAAAGAGTTCAGGTATTTAGTTGCTTGTTCAAGAGTGATGGTGAGATGAAAAGGGAGATGGATGGATGGATTTGGGTCATATCTGCATTAACGCCAGAACTGCCTCTGCTGTGGTGGAGAAAGAGCTCAGCCAAGTAAAATGCAGGTCAGTAGGCAACTTGGGTTTAAATGCTTTGCCCAGAGGCACACTGATATGTGACAGGAGGAAACTGGAAAAAACCTACCATCTTCTGAGTGCAAGACGACTACTGTATGACTGTGATGTTAGAACCAGAACCAGGAATTGATTGAGGGGCCACATTTCCTTTCTGGTCAGATGCCCCAGAGTGACCTTGAGAGTTTTGCTGGGGAAAGAATATCTGGGTTTTTCTAGACCTGTTAACCCTGGAAAAAAAAGAAAACAATCTATGCATGGATGGATATAGAAAGGGAGGAAGAAGATAGGGACAGATGGATGGATGATGTTTAACAACTGATTATTTCAACCCTTCACCATTCATACCTTTGAAACTCTAGTAGTTTTTCATTCCTTTTTGGGTACAAATTTTTGCCATTCAACACAAGACCTGTTTTAATGACCATCAGCGTAAACTGGAGAAAATTCAAGATAATTGTCACTGTTCTAGTCAAACTGGTTGACCAAAACCAAAATAAATGGGAATTCAATGTAATGCAATTTCTTAGATCAAAAATTACAATATAATTCATTTACCCAGGAGATCTGAATATTGTTGATTGTGTATCTTTATATTCATGAAAGTATCTAACAGCAATAAAAACAATGCTACAATTTAAGCTCATGAGTATCTCATGCTTTTTTTTTGACATGTATGAAATTAATAAAGGCAAGGATAAAATAGTTAAATAAGTATGTATCATTCGGGAGAAGCATAAAATAAATAAGTTATGACACTATTGAAAGAAAAACTGATATCAATTATGAATAGCACAGGTTTTACTGAGTCGTTATCAGTATTCATACTGATTTCCCTCAATCACAAAATAATTTGTTTGTTTTTTATTTGCACAGGTTTGTAGCAGTCTGCATTTGACAGAATATTCATCAATAACAATCACTGCCTCTCCTCTCATAGGTCTGCTCCATTCAGTGTGCATCTGGTCAGTCAGCAGGCTCAGAGAGAGGGCCAGGTGGCTGAGAGGGGGAGTAAGAAAGAGGGTGAAAAGATGGGAAATCGCAGACGGCCGAGCATCTGTAGATATGTACGGTAACCAACATGCTATTGGAGCACGTAGAAAGTGGAAATCAGGCCTCAGTGACAGACAAATCTAACCGGTACAGCAGTTTCGATTTATGCACTAAAGTTCTGCTATTTGTAAGACAAAATTCCAATTAGCAACATAAACAATACTCATGAGAGACGCAATATTTCAGATTCTCAGATTTGAGTGAAGCATGGAAATTCTCATAGCTTTCATGGTGAACATGTGATATTTGCTGCTTTTTAAAAATTATTTCACTTTGCAACACGACCGACGTGATTTACTGAATGATAAACATTCATAGCTACAAGTATGCCATCTAAGCCAATTTCCTGCTCAAAAAAATAAATGAAAACAACAACAACAAAAAAATAAGATTAATTCCTTTACATCCCTACTTCAAAAATAGTAAAAGAATACTAGGACCTGACTCAATGACCAAAGCGTCTCATGCATAACATAAGAAGCTTTGGTCTACTTGGCCTAAACTGAGGTCTAAATAAAGTTGTGTGCAGGCGGAGAAAGCTTAAAATGGCTTGCAAACACAAGACATGGCAACGATTGTACTAATTATACTCTTTGATTCTCCGTGTTAAAACTCTTCTTACTTTTAATCTTACTGATTTGCTAATATGTTCATAGATAATAATATTATATTATAAATGTACCGTAATATCTGCACTGTATGTTCTTCAGCACAATATGAATATGAACCATCTAAAGAATTGATTTTTCAGCTATTTTTCTCCACTTGAACTTTGATGAATGAATAGAAAATAAGTTAGATAACTGTATTGTTTATACAATGTTTAGTACTAAGTAAGCATTGATAATGTGACAAACTAATCCACTTTAAATGCTCAATGTCTTCATCAGGCATGCTGGCCGGATGAAGACATCTGCTGGCATGACTTGTCCAGCATGTTTTTTATTTTATTTTTATTTTTTATTTTTTTTTGCTGAACGAACCTGCTCTGGCACCCCGGCTGTGTCTCTCTGGCCCTGCTTTATCAATCAATCAATCAATCAATCAATCAATCAATCAATCAATCACATTTTATTTGTATAGCACATTTCAGCAGCAAGGCATTTCAAGGTGCTTTACATAATTAAAAAACAAATTAAAAACAGCATGTGACATTGAACAAACAGTAAGAAAGAGAAAGAGATTTTGGAAAAAGGAAAAAAAAGAAAAAGATTTTTTTTAAAAAGACAAAAACATACTTTTGTTACGGAATTTAAGTGCCTGTCGTCGCCGGACTCCGCCGTCCGTTTAACACGGGTATTATCCAGGCCCAGTGGCCTAACAGGACCCCGTTGCCTAGAAATTGAAAGCTGTTTTTTTTTTTTTTTTTTTTTTTTTTTTTTTTTTTTTTTTTTCATATGCGGCATAAGTTAAATAGAACATGTAGTACAGCATCTGGGCTTTTTAAATTCAATTCTGCTGTTGATTTCTGATTACTGATGTGTTCTATGGTGAAGAATTAATAACATCGCATTCTGCATTCTGGCATCTGTAATTAAGACATTTAGCTAGGGTGCTTTGGTAGCAGCCACATAAGAAAAGAATAATAGTACATTAAATTGGAGAACACAATCAAAACAACAACATAAAAACCCTTTCTAATAAGGTATATGATTGGGTAATGAATACAGGCATGCTGCATTCATACTGAATGACTTCTTTCACTGTACAGACACAAGTCACATACAGCTGTTTGCCATTGTGCACATGTGTGTGAAAGATAAGGCGTGAGAGAGGGCGAGAACTAGAAAGTATGCAGCATCTGCGAGCGTTCACACGCTCCCTGTCCAAACTTCCAGTTTCATAAAAAGTAAACAGAAGGCTTTTATTGTGGAAGATATGGGGATTTTATGATAAGTGAATAAATAAGCAGTCTTTCAAAAATGGTCAAATTAAAATTCTACTCTACTACGTCTTGTTTCTTCATTTACACGCCGTTGAGCTTGTTAAATGAACGGCACATATTTGAAATGAACAAGAACATCCATCATTGTGCTTTCATTAAGTTAAAACTCTAAGAGCGAACATTTTAAAACAGCATGGTTCAAACAACGTCAATTGGATCGAATCTCATTGTGGATTTTTTGGAAAAAAAAAAAAATTCTAATCATCATGGTCTTGTTAATATAGGCTATATATTGTGGTTGACCAAATTTAGTCTTAGGCATTTCTCTGTATCAAAGGGAGATAATATGGGGAACATGTTCATAATTACAGAAAACTCAATTAACAGAAGTCTGTTCGTGTACAGCAGGGGTCCTGTAACTATTGAATATGTTCCTGGTCCCACACATCTGAATAAACTGGCTGAATCATCTCCTCAGTATGCAGTCAAAGAGGCCATTATTTGACAGAATATTCATATAATGACTTCTTTATTTGAATCAGGTATACTGAAGAGGAGACACATCTACAATGTACAGGACGTGAGACCTCAATGCCTGGTCTAAAGAAATATCACAATAATAGTGTCTAAGAAGTTTTTCCATTCTTTAGAGAGACAAACTAGTAGTATTAGCATTATTCATGAAATTGTTCACTGACTTGTATGCCCTATTTTCCAACACACACTGTCTAACTAGTGCCTGCCTTGTATCACTGTCAGTTGCTCAGTGGAAATCAGTAAACTTTTTGGAAACTTTCTTTTTATTGTTTAATGTAGCAAGCAGCTTTGAATACAGTGAGTAAAAATAAATAAATACACCCACCAGAAACTCTGCCGGATTCCTTAGTACTGTTGAATTCATTTTCATATGGCAATGTGACTAACACATGGTGAGACAATTTTGTTTTCATCACTCTGAAAGTTTGAAATGGTAACCTTGGAGATTGAATATCAGTGGAATAGTTGAGGCTGTAAAAAACATGGCAAAGATCTTTATTAGCTAAAGAATGAATTTGCAGCTTTTTTGCCACTAGTCAGTTTTCTTAATGTTTGACACTTTTCAGTCTCAAGTAATATTAAATCAAACAAATCCAGCTTTATAGTATTACATGTCTTCAATGTAAGACAGTCTTTACCAATTATTGCAGTGATTTGCAAAACCATTATTACCTTTTTAACTTTTTCACATTTTTTTACAAAGTAGTGCATAATTTTGAAGTGGAAGAAAAATTAAATTAAATTTTTTATTTATTTATTTTTTTCATTTTTACAAATCAATCAAATAAATATGTTGTGGCATGGATGAACCATCTTCACACTTTGATATCAGAATAAAATCGAGTTCAACCAATTCCCATCAAGAGTCACATAGTTATCAAGCAGAGTGCAGCAAATTGTAATTTAATCTCAGTTTAAATACAGCTGTGAAGACTCCAGGGATTTCTTAGAAAACAGTAACCAAGAAATACCAGCATGAAGGTCAAGGAATAAACCAGACAGGTCAGAGGTAAAGTTGTGGAGTGCTATAAATCATAATGTGAAACCACATCTTGATATATGCAGTACAACATTGAAAATCTCACAGGTCACCATTTAATTTATCTTAAGATTGAAGGAGTATGGCACAAACCCACTCAGACATGGCCTTGGGAAAGAGAGCATTAAACAACAAAAGCAGCAGAGAGGCAGTCAGTAACTCTCGCTGCAGAGATCCACTGCTGAGGTGGGAGAATCTGTTGTCATCAAAACAAAATAGATCAAAATAAAACTTTGTGTGGTGGAAAACACACACTGACAATACACCATCCCAGCCATGAATCATTATGCTATGGACATGTTTTTAATCTGCAGACCGCAGAAGCTTGACAAAACAGAAAACACGTTGGACAGAGCAACTTATAGTCCTGTCATGGAAGAAAATGAGGCTGCAAAATGTTCACCGTTCAGCAAGTCCATCGCTGAGTTTCAAGTGTTTTGCAAAAAAGAAATGGCAAAATATATTTGTTTCCATTTCCACAATGCTGTTAGAGACATAACTCAAAAGTGTTCAGCTGTTATCAGTTGAGTTAATTTGGTTCTACAAATTAGCTCAGGGTAAACATCATATATTCCTTTATGTCACAAAAAAAGTCTAAAATGAATTACAATTAATTCTAAAATGTGAGAGTGTCACAAAGTTCAACTGGTACCAATACTTTTCCCTGACATTTTGAGTTATTCAAGGTTTAAATGAGACTCAGCTTAGCTTCTTTTCTATCTTCTGTCATCTATGGCTAAAATGTCTTCATGGCACATGGTTGAATCGAAAAGCAAAATTGTTTCATGTGTTTCCGCAAATTAACTGACATATCTGTCTCACCTGAATCCATAGCAGAGGCAGAGTAAATGACTTACGAGTCTGGACTATACAGTGACAGGGATGAGTAATGTCATCTGAGTATCTGCAGCAAGCAACACATTATAACGGAAAATATTGGGTCAGAATGGCCCTTTAAATACTCACATGCACAGATGTTTTCACTTTGAGTCTATTTGTTTTAGGTAATTATCCCTGTTGCTGCTACTTTCCCCACCAAACCTTATTATTGCTGCCCCCATTTTCTGGATATATTACCAACATATTTCCCGTCCTCTTTCTTCTTCCCCACTTTAAGGTCATTTTGATCAATGTTCAGACTCTTGATGTTTTCTAATCTGATGCAGCAATAGATTTCCGTCTCTGATCTTGCATGACCCTATTTTCCATTACATCTTCTAGAGCACATTTATCTAATAGGGACACGTCATTTTCCAAGTTCACATCTGTCTGGCGGATCGTTTACTGTAAAAATTCAGAATCTTTCAGATCAAATAAGATGGTTTGTGGTGATAATTAGGGGTGAAGTGGGGGCTTTTTTCTTTAGTTGTGCAGCTTCTGATAAAAAATAGGTCATGTGAAAACAGATAGCGGCTTCTGTTTACTGTATGTGTTGTTACTGGTTAGTGGAAATTAAAGAGAACAACGAAGTTCCCAGAAAATCCCACCCGTAAACATGTTTTAAAAGCACAATCTTGAAAACCCAAGAAAGTTAAGGAGAAAAACATCAAACTTTCATGTTTTATGCACTTTAGGTGGAATTGCATTTAGTAAGGCCCTAAGCTTTTTGGGGCAAAGCTTTTATAGTTAAAAAAAAAAAGAAGATGTTTCCAAATCACCCCAATTAACACAATTAAATACTTAAAAACATCAGTTAGTTTGTAATTAATCTGTGCAATGTGTTTCACTTTGTGACTGGATGTGTATGTTTATATTTATATGGATGTGACTCCCGGCAGTCTCAGCTTACATTAGTGTTTTGTTTTATAGCACGCTGCTATAAGCTCTTGCATATATTTTACAGACATAAAATAACACTCTGACCGCCAACTTTATGGGTCAAACCAGCCAAAGTTCCAAACAGAAACATTTCTATTGATTTCTGTCCTCCTGTGGTCTAAAATATTGGCTTTGGTCGGCCTTAGTATAGGCAAAGAGTCTTTATGGCTTTCAGTAAATACTTGGAGCACACTCCAAACCAAACACATCAGTCTTCTGCAAAGTAGTACCACTTTACCTTACTATTACTGTACAAATGCATACATACAAAAAACATCATATTTTTCCAACACTGCCACTTGTCATACTTGGCCAAACTAAGTATGACAAGAACACAAGCATGAGTTAATAAAAGCATCATTAACTCAGTTAATAATGCTTTTATGGGTTATGTAGATTGTGGGAGGTTTGTCCGCGTATTGCTTCTAAAAGACATAACTGATTTTAGCAAAAGCAGCCTGTAGATAAACATAAACATTTTCCTACAGTCCAAATATTTTCTAACTTTCCTTCTTCCCTAGAGGGTCGCAATAAGTGGGCACCTATCTCCAGCTATAAATAAGCAAGGCAAGTAAATTCTCTGACAGACTGGCAGCCAATCACAGGGCAAACCAGAGACACACAGGACAGAGAACCATGCACACACAAACTCACATCGAAACAATTCAAAGTGAGCACTTCAGGTAGCATGCATGGTTTTGAACTTGGAGGAAGAGAACGGTACTAATTGCTGTGGCATTATGAACTCTATGTTTTAAGCTTAAACAGTGAAAATGGTCCTGTGAAATATTTTTATTTTTTTTTCTTGTTTTCAGATAATTATTTTTGTCTGAATTTCATTTTCTTGGTGGTAACTGTATTTGTTTCAGGAAAATAAAATTTAGGCAGAAAAAAATATACTGTGAAAAAAAAGGAGGAAGCTGAAGTACCCAGAGAGAATGCACACATGCTCACTCCATGCAGAAATTCGTGATTTGAACCCAGGACCTTCTGGCTGCAAGGGTACAACTGTCCCATTGTGCAGCCGAATTCACAGATGTAATCTTGTAGTTATCATCTTTATTAAATATCTATATGTAGTAAACTAAAATAAAAAAAAAAAGTTCCAATTGACAGGAAAGAAGAAATTCAATAGGACTGTAGAAAATCAGTGGAACAGTTCTCGAGCTACAGACAGCTGTCATCTACTACAGGCCAAAAGTTTGAAACCAAGGCTAATACAGGCCACATATGAACTCTCTTAATAAAGCTTTAATGAGTTTTACAGATTGTGAGAGGTTTGTCCATGTATTGCTCCTAAATCTTTGTCTTTCAGTGTATTTCTTCAGATTGGTGTTGCAGATGTAGGAATTATGTCACACTGAACTTCAGAGTATTCTACTTAAAATTGGTGACAATGGTGATTTGGTTATTTGCTGTGGTCAGAGATACAGCTAACCACCAAGATCAACATACTTTTCATCATTTCATGTATCCAAGTTGTAAAGGAACATGTTATTGACACTGTGTGGTATTATGTCACTGATTTAAATAAATATAAACTATATGTATATCATGTGCTGGAAACCATTAACTTTCCTGCATAAATTAAGATTTTTTTCCCCCAACTTGTGTTTAAGTTAAATGCATCATAACATCATCACTGCTCAACTTCACGCAAGCAGTACCAAATTTTATTGTTGGCTTTTGTAGTCAAATGAGCCCAATTAACTATCGAGTTATTAATCACTGAACATGAATGCCAAATACATGTCCTTACAAAACAATGAATTAGTGTGACATTATGTAGCAATACATTCTTATGCTGCAGTCTATGTCTTCACTGCAACATTTTCCAGTGATCACCAAAATACTTACACAGTATTATCTTGTAGAATTTGGCTGATAGTGAACTATCAAGGCACCACAAGTATTTTTTTTTTTTTTTTTTTTTTTTTTTTTTTGGGGGAAAAAATTCCCCGAGGGGAACCCCCCCCTT
>NW_015112880.1:199171-202076 GCF_001443285.1 Poecilia latipinna
ACCCAAAAAATTTAACCCGATTTTTTTTTTTAGATTTGGGGGGATGGGGAAATTAAAAGGCCCCCAAATTTTTTTTTTTTTTTTTTTTTTTTTTTTTTTTGCTGTGGGAAAGTAATCCCAGAGGAGAATCTCCCACTGTGAAGCGCATGTATAAACATGCAACAGCAGAGAAAGTCCAGACACGGTGCTCTGCACATTCTCCAGAGCTTTTCTAGTCTTCATAACAGATTCAACAAGGCAGGGATCAGTGTGATAGAGTTGATTTAGCTTCTGTCTGAATTTTGTGGTTGCAGTCACTCGACTAATGTATAATTCTGCATTGCTAAGGCTGGCATAGCAATAAAGTGGAATGCTTAGTGGTCTTAACTAAGAGAATAAACCGCTATTGAGAAGGAATCAAAGCTAAGTCATTAAGCGATTGTTTAAAATTTCATTTAGCAGTCAATAACTGACAGAATAAGACGTCAGGATCAAAGCAATTACAAACTTTCATATGTGTTCAATCATGTTAATTTCTGTCAAGATGCATAATTTAGGCTCGCAGCAACACTTTCATCGTTGAAAGTGTTTTATGAGTTTGGGAAATGCTTTCAGTTCAAAGCCTCAAATTCCCACAAGACTCATTCACGGCTCATCCCAAAGACATTAAGAACAAATGAGTGGCTGCTCAGGGGGTCCCACGGTGCTCTTACACAAAACAACCACTGACTGGTACTTTACCCCCTCCTGACATCTCGCAAGCCGAAACACGCCTCACCCCTCCACCCCCATCCCCCCGCCGCCTCACCCTCACAGTCTACCAACCTGCCCTCACCCCAGTCTGTCCTCCCACTATTGTACCCTCCTTTTCAGTCATCCCCATATCACCCATAACAAATGAGTCCCGTATTTAATTCTTTCTCCTCCTCTTTCTCTGTCCCCCTCCTTTCTTCCAATTTCCCTGTCTCTTACTCTCTCCCTCTTTTCCTCCTTCACTCGGTGCCGATGAAAGGCAGGCATTGAGCCGGCAGTGGCATTCCAAAACCTCAGGCCTCGGCTCCAGTGTGTCTGGCTATTCAACACTGCTGGGAGCCATTAGTTTAAGTAAAGCCTGACCCGCCTACTCACCCACGAAAAACCATCAGATCTCCTATTACACTCTGCACATGGAGGGAAGACACACGGGTGCTCTTTGGGTGCAACAAGTGGGGTTTTTATATGCAAGCCAAATGAATAGATGAGCAAATATAAGAAATGGGAAAAGCATGTATGAAAGTGAGATGGAGGGTGAGCGAGAAAGTGTTAGTGTGTCGGCATGAGAAAGTGGCTGCATGTGTGCTTAAAATTTATGAGCGGTGGGTCACACGCTCACTTGGCTGCATCTTCCTTAAGTTTCCACACAGCGAAGCCAAGCGCTTAGCCAGACGCCAAATCCTCCTCACCAATAACTCCGCTTAAACGATTATCAACAACCACTCACTTTTCAAAGTCTCTCTAGCCGCTCCCTCATTTAACTTATGCAGCAGATAGATACATTGTCCGGGATATCCATCCACAAGGCTCGCAGTTAAACCCCTGATTGCCGCAATTTTGCTAAGTGGAAAATGATACTGCAGACTAGAGATTGCCCTGCGTTGCCAGCTTCACCCAATTGACAGCACATAAACATAAATAGTTCTCATAAACAGCTCCATGTTTGGTAGACATCGTGTGTTAAAACAGTTTATACTCAGTAAGAAGCTGACAAGCCCACACACAGATATTACACAACTAGGGAGTGTCTGGAACTGCCATTAACTGCCATAAGGGACAATTATGTTCCATATTTGTTTACATTTGGGTTCAACAACAAATGTGACGTTGCTACTAGTTTTAAAAGTTAGAATCATTTAATGTAAGCTGATGAAAAGCTTCACTCATTTTCAATTTTTCTTAGAGAAGGGTAACTAATTGCATTTACTCAGTTAAATTTATTTGAGCAACCATTTGGACAACCACGAGGAGTTTTAATATACAGTACTTGATAATTTGACTTGGGTAACATTATTATGAAGTGTCACTAATTCAATTCTCTACCCAGTGCAAATAAATTCACTGAATGAACAAAAATAAAAGTTTTATTACTTATGTATAAAAGCTGTTGACCATCTTGACTTTGAATCACACGTGTTTATGTACTACTTAGCCGAGTAACTAATCTATGGACGCTCCTCCCTCTTTTGTGGCACTCTGGCTTTATGTTTTTAAAGAAGTCTTGACTCTTTTTCTGTTTTTGGATATTTTTGAAACCACAATAAAAATACATCGATTTAAATTCATGGATGTTTCAGGACACAAAGCTCCCTCTTTGGGGTAATACATCACATTGAGTTGCTTCAATAAAGCAGCTGCCAGCTGACTGAAAGAAGGAAAGTTGTCTTCAGTGAAAGCTGTCGAAAACCACCTATGTTTTCATGTCACTTTACACTGTTTCCTCTTGCCTGATCTGAAAAGGTTCCTGCTTCCATAAGTCAATTCTGTTCACACCTTCCACCTCTCTCTTCCTCTGCCTCAGGCTACAGGAGCAGCTGTGTTGTTCTCTTCCCAGGCAAAAGCCACACCTGCGATCTGCAGGTGGTTCAGCTGGCAGCAGACTCAGGAACACCTGGCCAGGCAGAGATAGAGCCTCCAGGCTTTATGTTTTGCATGCATGTGTGTGTATGTATGCGTGAGTGTGTGTGTGTGTGCGTGTGTGTGTGTGTGTAAAGTAAAGACTTTTGGGGATTTCTGAAGGTTTCAATTGAAGCTGAGGGAAGATAACGGCTGGTTTTGCTCCCACATACCCACACCCCCACACGCCCACACACACACACACACACACACACACACACACACACACACACACACATTTAGGGACATGTTTTGACATTTCCCCAGGTTCGCCCGC
>NW_015112880.1:205147-271956 GCF_001443285.1 Poecilia latipinna
GTTAAAATTAAAGCAGAGGGAAGATAGCGGAGGTCTTGTCTCCCTAACACCCACACCCACACACGCCCACACACACACACACACACACACACACACACACACACACACACACACATTCAGGGACATGTGTTGGCATTTCCCAAGGTTAGGCCTCAGGGATGTTTGGACTTGTCAGTGTGTCACAGAACAATCCTTAAACAGCAGCTATACAGAAATGGTGGCAGAGTGTGTAGGTATTTGCAATTTTACTTGTTCTTGTGTCATCTGGAGACACAACAAACCTTGTCAAAGAAGCAATCTTTCACCTGCTTATTGTCACGGAGTCAGTCCTTCAGAGTGAACAACAAAGCACTTTGGAAGCACCTGCCTTTTTTGGTACTTTGCATACTCACTGCTGGCATGACATCTTGCTATAGCACTCTCCTTGGACAAACAAGTAAAGACAACAAGCTGAGAGACCAGCTGGGAACAAGACACATAAACAACAGCACCTAGAACACCATCCATGCTGAGAGCAAGAGCAGCCAGTGTGTGCAATGCATGTTTGTTTGTGGAAAGAGAAGAGAGCAGACTCTCTTGTCTCTGACAGCAAAAGCCCAGCAGGGGTGAAATCAGAGAGGGGACAGATGAGGTGAACTTGACTAAAGTCATAAAACTCACAAGTGACATAAGAGAGGAAGAAGAAGTCAGAAGTCTCTGAAAAATGTTTGTTTGGGTGTCAAATTTATCAACAAGACCAAACATCATCTCCATGTACTTATTTGTTATGATGTGGAGGACTTTTCTGTCAGGCATAATCCTGGAGTGCTTGTTGCATGTGCTTTCCATAACAGCTACATATGTTAGAATTCATAATTGGTGATAATTTCAGTTGCTTTTTTTTACATATATCTCAATAACAATTCTATAAAAGCATAAAGGGAAGCAGAAAACTGAACAAGGACAGCTCTTTCGAAATGGTGTCATATTGTCTACATCTTGTCCGACATGGCTCTGAGACTTCTCGCACTGACTCTTCAATAATAACTCATACACAGCTGGAAGTCGGCTTTCCTCTCCTCGATGACAGGCCAGCTGCAGTCATACTAGTGTGGCCGCCAAGACAGACAAGTATAGATGTGGAAAGATGAATAAAGGGACAAGGAAAAGGAGAGGGAAGAGAAATATAAAATGGGAGTACTAGGGACAAAGAAGAAAAATGGATGGAGGGAGGCAGAAACATGAGACAGAAACAGGAGGGGAGAAAGAAGCACTGGAGTAACCCTGGAAGGCGTGCAGAAAAAGATAACCAATGCTAACTCCTCTTTGTCTGGGCCAAATGGGAAATGATAGAAAGGGGTGAAAGGCGTGAGAAATTGGAACAGAGGAACGGGCATTTAAAGAGCAGGTTTCTTTGAAACACTTTTTTTTCATTTTCCCTTAAACAACATGAGCGAATAAATGCCTGCACACAGCCAACAGATCTGCCACCAGCCAATCCCAACAAATATACATGCTTTCTTTTTCCATGATGATCGAAATGAAACACTTTTAACAGATGAACACACAAAAGAAGCTTTAATCCCTCTTTGTCGAATGCTTCAAAAGCCATATGACAAATATGCAAAACCACTCTCAAATCTTGCAGGCCGCCTTTTCGGAACATTCAAATGTGTCAAAGCAATGTTTACGCTGCTCAGAGACACCTGAATGCAAGGGGTCGCGGCAGACAGTATAACAAAATGACAGTGTTAACAACTCTCAGAAGCCACGCTGAGATCTGCAAACCAGTGTGAAAAGCACAGCTGGGTTATCTTTCAGAGGGGGCAGACGAGCAGGGAGCGCTCTAATGTCATCTGTCTCCTGCATGACTGGTGTTTCTGAACTTTGCGATCGCAGGGCGATCACATCTGGATCCTATCCTTGCAGCCGCTCTGCACAGTACTGCAAAGCAACAAGAAACAGCTGTGCAAAACTGCCTTCAATTAGCCTCACATTTCTACTGACAGTTAATCCCTTCACTCTCATTCTTTCATTGTTTTGTTCCTTTGACTGTTTGGTCACTTCTTTCTTTTTTCAAATTTAGGCTTTGTTTTAGCTTGATATACAGTCAAAGTAGAACACACAGGAGAGCAGAGTATATTACATTAGAAACAGACACTTGGACAGCAAGTCTTAAAAAATATTCAACATAAAAGAGAATATTATCTATTTTAAAACATGCATTCTGCTGTGTGAAGCACTTTTGGATGAGTATTGAACAACATGAGATCTGGTCATTGCATCATCTTCAACATATCATACGTTTTAAAATGTTTTTATCAGACTTTCTTTGGATGGCAAAAGAAACAAGCCTTCACAGGACATTTTGTACCAATTGTCTGTGAATTGAGGATGTTTCATACCTGATTTGACACCTAAGTCCTCATGTACACACAACACCATCATGGTGCAATGTTTCATGCACAAGTCAGCATGGATAAAAATGAATGTGGCATGAAAGTTTTTGCCTGCAATAAAAGAATTGTGCAGCCACACAAACTTTTTCCGTTGACAATAGCACATGGCAACAAATCTCCCCTAAATACAGTGAAATGTCACGACATTCAGTGTTAACTCAAGGAAATCTCAAAAGTTAAGGCAAAGAAATAGGTAAGGACACTGCTTTTAACTGTTATTAACATCAGCTATTGGGTAATAAAGACTGTTATATTTTCTCTATTCCAAATCATGTTGCCTTTGTTTTAAAATTGTTCTACAGGTTACACACTTCTCAAAGCTGGAAAGCTAAACATATCTAAAAAGCTATGCATTATGCTTCTTAAGGATAATTTAGAATAGGCTAAATATGATAATAGCAAGTCAAAGCTCTAAAATAATTACACATTTGGCAAAGGGGCAAATTCAAACCAGATCCAATCAGCAATGCTTGAATTATGCTGTACATTTTAACTTTACCACAGGATTGAACAAGGTCAGGCAAAGTTACTGCATGGATACCATTGCTGTATATTGTGACAACAATTTTCCACACTCTTTTCTTTCTTTTTCCCATCACAATGTGTAGTCCACTTACCGAAGCTTTAGTCACTAAAAATATACATCAAGTGTAGGAATATAAATAGCCTCTAGGCAAAAATATAGTATTGGCATGCAGCATTTGCAATGATGTTACTTGAAACATAGTACTATACTAAATGTTGCATCCAGGATACAGTTGCAATATTGCATGAATTGATGAAGACTGCAATTCAATATCATGTGCAACTCTAATTTCCTATGAATTCATGAGTCCCACCAGTATTTACTGCTCAAGATTAAAAATATTCATTGAGGTGTGATTTAAAATGGAACTAAAATCTTTGCTCTAGCTGAAGCATTAGGCAGGGCAAGTTTAATTTTATAGCCCCACTCCTACACTAGATGAGGCAAAAGGCATTACTGGAACTGCAAAGGAACAAACAACAACATGAATGGCTAAATAAGGACTTAAAAACTTTTAACCAAAACTACTTAAGCCCGATCCAGTCATTCAGCACACCGAACAAAACTTTACTTGAGTTCTAAATAAAAATATATGCTTCAACTTGTCCATCCACACATACTCTTGACTCAGCTAAACTGCAGAATGAAATTCGTCTCAAATCAGTCCCACAGTAGAAAATGGGAGCCAGATTTTAGGTAGAAGAGCCGATCTGATGAGCTTGATGAGCAAATCTGGAAGGCTCTGCAGTCATTGTAGCCCTGGGGCTTGAGTAAAACACTAACAGGTGGTAGTGATGGTGGAAAAGACCCACGCATAGACCAGAGGGAGTGAGAAGGAGACTGGGCTCCCAGCCTGACACGCACAAACTCACAGCCAAAGGCACACATTTTATGAAAACACGGCCAAACTCATGCATGACACATAGCCATACATAAAGGCGAACAAGGAAAACAAATTCAACTTAACTGCACATTGTTCACATGCATACAAACACATACTCCTCCTTACAAACAGCCGGCGAAGACAAAAAACAGTGCAACAGTGACTCAGAATAGATCTGAAAGCACCTCTCTACCTCTGATGGGGAAATTCTCCCACATGGCAAAACACAAAAAGGCCCACGTCTGGCAACGATAGCAGCCCTCTCAAGCCAAAACCAATTAAGACTCTAATGCAAACCTGCAGGGGCCCTTTTGTCGTTTATTTCCCCATTTAATGTCAGCAGATTGGAATCCAAGTCTACAACCCACCCCAAAGAAGAGAAGAAGGCAAAAGGAAAAATTATTGGGGCTTCCAAATTGTCCACATGTTTTTGAGTAGAGCTAATTGAATCAAGGGGGAATGGAACTGATTGACTTGTGTAGCAATGTTGAGACTGCGAGGCCCTCTAACACATTTTCTCCTCGTGAGCGCAGAGGATCTGTGCTTCCCAGCAGTCTATTAGGCTTTCTGCGTTGAATTACTCAGGCAAAATCAAAATTATAGTAAAAGAGAAGAATACGCATATTTGATCTGTTGTGATTCATAGTTGGAGCCAATGACTGGAGTTGATGTTTACAGTTCTATTTTGCAGCTCACATTGCTGCTCCCTGCTGGCCATTGTGTTGTCATCATCATCATCATCATCATCATCATCATCATCATCATCATCATCATCTCTCTAAAGTTTAAAAAAACTGGTTCAGTAAGAGGTTTTATCTGCAGCATTGGCCACTTAAGTCTTTGACCCCACTAAAACTGAAAAATTCACAACTTTTTAAATTATGATTTTATCCCCTGTTGCTAGTTAAACAAAGATTGTAACATTTTTGCTGCACTTCCCATTTGTACACACCACAAAATTATTTTTGCTAAACATATTTAGCCCATCAAAACTTACACTTAGCTGACAGTAATATGCTCACACCGACTTCAAGCCCCCAGGCCTTGCTGACCTCACTTGTGTCCCAGGACTGTACTATTGACCCTTGATGGAAAACAGGCAAAAACTGAGAAAAAAAAAAAATCCCCTGGCATCGAGCTTCAGCTCCAGCCTGGTTTCACACCGCCTGGTGTTTTTGTCTTGAAAGGCTGTAAACTCCAGATGGTGGAAAGGAAAAAAAAAAAAAAAACTTAGCCCGGTGGATTAAGGGCTCCAAATCCTCAATTGAAGAGACACATAGACCACAAGCTGCTATTCAGTCAAATAGGAGCACAATAGCTGTTGTGTGAGGGCTATATAAGGGATAATGCTTATAATAGAGTATGTGTTATGCATAGTTTATTCTTGGTACTTAATAGGTCGTAATGAGCGTAAGATCTTTGCAGACAAAGGGATATCTGAGGTTTTTTTTGCCCATTATACTCACTTGATATGGGATGAATGCAACATATTAAAACGTTTTTGTTTCTTTTTTGATAGACTTCCCTGTGGGAGATATTTCTGGAAATAATATACCTTTCCGAACACAATATGAAATTTATTCTAATTATGCTATATTTTCATTACCGAGCTGGAAAATGTATCTCTTAAACACAGATGGTGGCTCCTGATTCCTGGAAAAGCTGAGAATAAGAACATATATCATTGACTGAAATTCTACACATCAAATCTGTAGCAAATAATTATTAAATGGTCATCTAAATGCTTCAGTTTGTTCTAAATCAAAGGAAATAATGAAACGTTACTCACAAGTTGTGGCGCTCTGCATTCCAACCATGCCTTTGTTTGTTTGTGAAGCTCTTGTTCAGTGCTTTTTCTCTTCTCGCTTTCTCTCTTTGGCTGGGCTGCCCTGGCATAAACAGTCTCCGAAGCACTTTTTCTTTAAAGTAACAGATAGAGCCCCACCCCAGTCTAACAGAGACATTTTAGTTCTATTAATGATTAGGCTTTAGATAGCTATACATACATTTTTATTCAAAAGCAAAAGATAACATTTGTGTGGTCGAAAATGAACTGTAACCAGTTTTGATGACAGCTTATAATGCCCTTAGACAGCAGACCAATGGTGTGTCTGTCATGATTCCCTCAGCATGGCAGCAGCTCAATAATCCTCCCATCAGACTGCCATCAGCAAAATCATTTATAACCTTAACTTGTTGTTATATTGATTTTACTCTTCGTGGTCTAAAACTATGACTAAAAATTCCTCAACAAACTGTCCATTTTACTGCAACTGTTGTGCTAAAAGTTGTCAAACCCCATACAGAAAAAAATCAGTGTTACCACTTTAAATTGTTAACTGCTTAATAATTAAGTTTAACCAAAAGAGAGAGAGACAAAAAAGTGGTGTATCATCTGTTGCTCCTGACAATGAGCCAGAACCCTAAAGCCCACACAGTCGGACTGGATCTGGATTCCATCCAGAGTCTCACGTGTTATTCTTCTTTACAAGCATAATATTTGGATGCTGGCAAAGAACACTGTGAGCTGTAGCACCCCCAATACACACGCACACAAACACCCGTCCACAGTGCTATCTCTCCATCCTCCCCTCCTACAGCCACCCACATATGCCACATGCTCCTGTCCTCCCCCTCCTCCTCTTCCCTCCAGTTCCCCCCATCCTCCACTCCTGCCAGGCTGCCACCTGCTATCTGCAGCATGCCGCACAGCTGCTCTGCTACAATAACAAATTAAGGTCCACCGTGGCAGGCAGAAGTCATTACCTAACACTCCTGCAAGGGAAGAAATGAGGAGCTATCAGCTACCACCTTTGTATGTCTCCCTCCTAAAAATCAGCCAGAGTTCAATGGGATGTGTCAGTCAATATGAGTGTATGCAATTGGCATGTATATTTCTTCTCTTCATTACTCTTAAGCATCCATTTCATCCCTTTAGATGACTGTATTCAAAAATTAAAAATTTATAGCATAAATTGAAGATAAGTTTCCCTTATGGAAGTTGTAGTTCTTGCAGAGAATGATGAGCACTTTCAAAATGATTGTTTCTAAAGTATGTTTAAAGAGACTGTCAAAAAAAAAATGTTTTGAAAGTCATAATATTTAATAGGTCTGGTTTGCTTAGCTTTGGCCAGTCATATTCTAGAGTTAAAATCCAAGTCCCACTGTGGGTCATCAGACACCAAGTTGGGGGTCTTGAGATTATTTCAACAAATAAAACTTCATCTAATATGGCTGTTCTTATTACGGTCCTCATGAGAGTTAAAAATTGTTGAATAAAATAGATAAAAAAGCAAATGTTGCCATTGCTTGTGTTGTCATGTTCTTGTTAAAATACCCCAAACGTGTCAGTTTTTTTTTTTTTTTTTTTTAAAGTAGTTTCCTTGTTTTAGGAATGTTAAGTATATACCATGAAATAAATTAAGCTTCCTTTATTGATGAAATTGAAATTTTTGCATTTTGACAACTATATGTTTCCAGAGGAAGTGGAAATAGGGACTGTGTCCAATGAGATGTCAACTAGCAGGTGCATCCATTTAATAGAGGATTGCTGAAAATTTCAAATAATACAAAATGAAGACAATAATCTTTCATGTAAATAATTAATAATAACCTAAACAGGCAATATTTTTGTTAAGACACTTCACCCCAGTTATGTTTTACAGGAAATCTTTTAAAAAAATTGTTTTGCCTTTTAGTTCCTATAACTTTTCTAATTTAACTTGACAGCACGAAGAGTGAGGTATAGGCAAAGCAATTTATTGGAAAAACTCTTTGTAACAACATAACTCCTTTTGTCAAGTAGCTCTTTGACAGGTTAACAAAGAAATGACTTGTCAGTTAGCAGGAGGCTAAAGTCAACGAAGTAACAGGCTCAGATGATGGTGGGATTTTCAGTGGCCATTATGGTCCCTCTGTGTGACAGCTGGCCATTGCCCCCCTTTGTTGCCTTTCAGCGTCTTTGTCCCAGTCTCTTTAATCACACCAGCAGGGCTGTTACATAGCAAATAAGCTGACCTGACCTACGAGATGATTGAATGACAATCAAAATGTAATCCACCGAGGTGTCACAAAATTTCTTACGTGTACCAAACCAATTCTCTTTGACCTAATAATTTCAATTATTAGCTGGAATCACTCCTCAAGTAGCTTTTCATGTGTAAGATCCTTTACCATGTCAAAGCTTTACCAGCTTCTTACATTCTCCAGACTGTGGTTTTTCAACCTGCATGTCTGTAAGGAAATAGCTTTTGAGACTTCTAAAGAGATCACAAAGCTTTGGAAACTTCTAGATTCTTGATGCAGATGTGACTACAATATAGTCGCTTGTCATAATCCGTGTGAATGTGTGCATGAATGAGTTAATGACTGAATGTAGTGTAAACACTTTGGGGTCCTATGAACTAGATAAAGCACTATACGTGTACAGGTCATTTATCATTTACCTTTGTATACCTGCAGATCTTTTTATGAGCTGTACCTGTTCTATTGCTGGCAGAGGCAAATATTGAATTTGTAAGTCACATGGGAGACATTTGGGCATTTAAGTGCAATGAGGATGGCTTGTTGAAGAACCAAAACAAGCAGAGGAATAATAAATAATAGTGATTTAAGTGACATAATAACCAGATAGTCTGGTTTGAATATGTTGGCAACTGTTGTTAACTGGGATTTCCATGAACAACCATCTCTTTGGTTGATAGAGACTGAATGAAAACATGAAAAGATCCTGTGAGTGGCAGTTGTTTCAAGGAAAATGCCTTGTTTGTATTTGAAGTCAAACAGGAACAGGCAAACTGGTTTGAGATGACAGAAGGCCAACTGTAGCTCGAATAGCCACAACATACAACCAACGTATGTGGAATACCATCTCTGAACACACATGTTAAACCTTGAAGCAGAAGGGACACCGACTCTAAATCAAAATCAAAATCAAATCAAATTTTATTTGTATAGCACATTTCAGCATCAAGGCATTTCAAAGTGTTTTACATAATTAAAATAAAAACAGCATGTGACGCAAACAGTGAGAAAGAGAAATAAAAGATAAAAAGAAAAGATAAAAACATTAAAAAAAACATCAAATACATTGAAGACATCAAAACCCACACTCTAATCCTAATTTAACCATAAGCAACTCTAAAGATTTTATTTATTTGTATTTATTTTATTATTTTTATTGTATTTTTATTATTTTATTTTATTTATTTATGTTTTAAGATTTTAATTTTACACATTGGGTGTATAATTTGCCACAACTCTATGACGTTATCATGTTCATACAGAATATCTGGTCCACATTTTGGGGATTTCTGAGTTTTGGTGTAATACCTGAAAGTCACAGTGGGTGATACGTGCAAATAAATGGAATCATTCAACAAGTGAACTGAATGTTCTTTTGTTTCTGATTATTGCCACAATTGTTGTTACAATTTGTTGAGCCTTGTGGTTGTACTGAAATACGAGTCTTAAGGTGTGCAATGTTAAAAATCTCATTGAGTTGTAGAGTGCAAGATGCTCTGTAATCATACGAAGCCCAAGGGTTCATTCACTGGATACAGGAGGACAACGCACCATCTAAGTGCCAGTCAGCAGCCCATGGTTGGCTTAGGTTAGTTTTTTTTCTTTGTTTTTTTTTTTTTTTTTGTGGTTAAGAGCAATTCACAACTAAAATTTGTGTGACTCATTTCTGACATCTTGTTGAATCTATGCCATGAGGAATTGCGGCCCCTTTGAATGCAAATTCTGGTGGTTGAGTGTAAGAGTTGTTTAATAACAAGTTTGATATTAGCTGAGAAAGATACATGGAGATAGACAATGTGGGAAGGATTTTTTTTTTTTTGTTAAATTGATTTGCATCTAGAGTCAATGTTAAATCATGTGATGTTTTCTCAACCATTTAGACACATTGTAGAGAACAAGCTCCAACATTATCCCCACATATATAAAACTCACCTTTAGCAAAAGCTGCCTTAGTGTGCAATGACAAGCAATACCTCGCAAAGAAACCATGAATAAATGAACCAGTGTCACTCATTTATGTTGCACGACGGTGCTCACATCATCGCTGCACACTGGATGACCTGACAGATTTTATATCCCCATGTGGGAATGTTTTCTCCAATTGTTTATTCTTTCACTTCACCGTACAAAGTCAAGAGAGGGCAAGTCATTAGCCAGGACTGTTTACCCTACTTTCCCAGCAGTCATGCCATCTGCGAGTGCTCTGTAGGTTGCATAAGGCCTGGCAGATATGACACCTCCGCAAAACCTGTTTCTTTTTAGCCATTGTTTCTTTCTTTCTAATATTATCCCTTTTCTCTGTGTGCCTTCCTTACTGTCCCTTCTGCTGTTTTTTGAAAGTTTCCAGGTTCTCAACAATCATCTCTTCATTGTCTGTCTACTTTTACAGCTTTCACATTTCTGTAATTTCTCAATTAGATACTCCTCTCCTCCCTCCATCCCCTTCACATCTCTCCTCTTCTGTCCTGTTCTCTCTCTCAGTCATCCCCAACAGCTGACAGACCAGACCCTGCCTGGTGGTGACACTTCACCCACACTGACACACGCCGACCTGAGCCAGATCACTCGTCCATGTGGGAGCCAGAGCCAGGGCCAAGGCCAGGGTGGAGGATGAGATTGGGAAGAGGGGGGTTCGATACTGTGGCCAGCAAGATGGCCCTAGTCATCATAATAATTCATTGCCTGCTGTTCTTTCTGTCCCTGTACTCCTCCCACTCCTCATGCTTTTTTGTCTTCCTCATGTCAGGGCCACAAGGCACGCGTATCAGCTGAGCGCAGGACGGTCAGAGTCAACGGGGTCAGGTGGCAGACGCCTGGTTAATTCTCCTGGGGCTGCAAACGCTCACGTCAGCTCATGCAAACGGACACTGAAATCGTACAGATAAAGATGAACCCGCCTGCAATCGCGTCAACGCATATGCCCAGTTTTCCTCAAGCGGGACCGCGGATCAGGAGCGATATTATTAGAGAGGGCTAAATTGTTGGAGGATGGGGCGTCTGTGTCAAACAGATAGATCAGCATAAAGTAGGAGGAGGGGAAGATTATGAAGACATGAGCAGATGGAGGGAGAGATTGCTCTATTATGTAGATCCTTCCACCCTCATCCCTGTCCCCTCTCCGCCGCTTGGATCCCTCATGCATATATACCTTTACATTATTCAGAAGGGTATAATGAGTAACCAAAGACTGCTGCGGTTAAAAACGTAGTCACAGGGCGGTTTGGACGGCAGAAGGTGGGCCACAGGTGTACACGTCTGAGACTGATTCGTCAGTTTGACCTCTCATTATCTCCCCTCAAGTTCTCCTTCATTATTACCCAGTGTCCCCGAGTGTCCGGGAGGCAGTCTGTTCCCTGAAAACTGTCATTCATGTTTTTAGAATTAATTCTGCAATTGTTTCATTCACTTATTGCGATACCTATCTGTTTTTCTGTTTCCAATTTTTCCATCTATTTGTTTTTGGTCCTGCTTAATGCATCCTTCTTCCTTGTTTTCCAAGCTTTTTCAAATCTATCACAATGTTTCAAATGATTACCCTCAACATGATTTACAATTACATCAACATTTTGAAACTTCAGCCTCCAGCCGTCACTTTCATTTCCTTTTTCACTAATTTCTTTCATTAGAAATGAATAAAAAAGCCAAACTCTGAAGTTTTGTGGAACCTTGCTATCGCATCTCCGCTAGTCTGTTTTCCTTTTATTCGTTATCAGCTCATCCATCTAGCCAGCAGGCCTGAGGATGAGAGGTCTGGTCTGTTGTTACAGAAGAACAGGTGGGGCAGGCTAAACAGTCAGGACAGGCTTGACACACACACACACACACACACACACACACACACACACACACACACACACACACGCAAGCTATGGAGAGGAAGGAAGGGGGAAAGGGAGGGCGGGTGGCAGGCAGTCAGCTGCTCAGACACTGCCCCATATGGTGGACCTCTGGAGCTTGTTGCCTTCACAGATAAGGGAAGGATGGATGGAGCAGAGATGTTTGGGAAGCAGGAGGGGAGGTTGAAACTAATCAGCAGGCCACCCCAACTGTCCACTGTCTTTGGGGAGATAGACATGCATATATGTGGCTGATTGAACTCTGAGTGTGGAAAAAACCAAGTGGGGGGGTTGTACCCAACCATACTGTTTTCAGATTGACTGTCCTAATTTCTTCTATTGTTGCAAAAATACATTATACTCCTGTTTTATTCGCAAATAAGTATCTATGATTGAATGCAGAACATAGGTTCTTCAGTCTTTCTTTAATTATTTCAGACTCAATAAGCTAGGAAGTGTGAACAGATAACTAAAGCATATGTAAAGTCTAAGATTATCTCTAATGACTGTTCTTCAGAAGAAAAATATATATATGAAATAAATATATTTGTTTTATATACCAATGTATTAATTTATTAAAGGAATTTTTAAAATGAAAACGTTTTCTTAGTCCTATGTTAATTGTATTTCCAGTGTTGTTCTCTATAATTTTGTGCATGTTGCATTTATGCTCTTCTTACACTATCAAAGGCTGAGCTTTGACATCAAGGCAATTTTTTTGCAGGTAGGTTCAAAGGATTAAAAAAAAAAAATTCAAATACAAGAATGCTTATTAGCACAAATATAGATTTTTTTGAGAAGGCAAAATTATGTTAAACTGTGAAGTATTGTGAAATATTCTGATAGAAATACATTACACTTTCGTTATCCCTGAAAAGTTCGTGTTTTGACTCCCATCTATATAAAAAAGCATTTGTAATGAGGTATGAGAAAGCTAACTCTGATATTAGAATAACATAAGGGTGTTTAAGTCAAGTTAAAATTTTCAATAATAAATATTTTAATTTAAATGTTTTCAAGTGCTTATTTAGAAGAACTAAGAGCAAATAACTTATCTCTTTCTTAAAAATGTTTTTCCCCTGTCATCCAAAACATTTTTCTTAGTTCTGAAAAGTTCCCAATTTAAAAGTCAGAACTAGAACAATCACAATATGTAGAATAGATTGTCTTCAAGAAGCGGGACAGAATTCCAGTTATCTACAAATGATGATAAGCACTTAGGTGTATATTTAATAACCTTACCCTACCGCTACCAAACACCTCAAGAAAACCCCTTAAAGCCTAAATACCTGCACAATACTTAGGCTCAAGGCAGGTGATGTTTAGCAAAACTAAAATAACATATCAATCAAAAATGTGACCATGCTTTCCTTCGAGAGGACCGCCAATCTTTTTAGCAAAAAACAAACAAACAAAAAAACAAAAAAACACATTCCAGCATGACCGAATGATAGGGCGACTTTTTTATGCACACATTTTTATTTGTTTTTTAATTCTCACAAAGGTTTTTAAAGCACTTCAAGCCAAGCCAGTGTGAAAGACAAGCCGGCCACCTGCCACTCACATCACAAAGTAATAGACTGACAGATGCATAGACAACAGGTCAGATGGTCAAACCGTTTGTCAGAATGTGAAAGATAGATAGATGCACTGCTAAAGTCAAGCGCTGGTGTCAATGCCTGTTTTCTTTGCTACTGATCTATTTATTGCATGTTTAAGGTTTGTGAGGGTACATACAAATGATGAAAAAAAAACAGGAAAAAAAAACAACACAATTTAATGGTGTATATTAAAATCAGTAAATAATAGCAACTGTTTGGAACTTTTTGACTTATGTTATATGGCCGCTAGAGGGCATAACAGCAGTCTAACCTATGTTGAACACATTATTAAATACTCTTATTACTGCGAATAATAGTCAAGATTAAGTCTAGATTTAATTAAAGACGTGAGTTCTAAAATACTTCTATCAATTATTATTACAAAGATATATTTGCAATTTGTATACTACTTTTTTTGTAAGTTCCAAACACTTTGTCTAATTCCTGTTTTGAGTTGCTCTAGCCCCAACAAAGCTTCATCACCTTTAAATAAAAAAAAAAAACTTAGATATATAACTCACATTTCACTGACATTTGCATTAAAGTGATTATTTACAGGCTTCATCATAAATAATACTATTTCTGTCTTTGTCTGACATTCTCGTAATGGACAAGAATGTCTCCTTTTAATCTGAATGACTGCTATGTTCAGTTCAGCAAAAAGTGTTTTCTTTGGTAGGGTTCTTCTCGTTGCTTTCATTAAGTTTAAAAAGTAATATTGTATTACAACAGTCTTGGATTGCAAAAATTCAATTAATTTAGCATTCTGTTAACTAATGTTACCTTTGTTCTTGTTTTTGGCTGTCATAAAACCCAACAATTCAAAGCGCCACAAGTCAACACTTCAGTGCACCCTTTTGTTAAAATAATATGGTCCTTTAACCACTAGAGGGAGACAATAGATTGAGAAAAATGTGTACAGCCTGGTCTGTCTCAAAAATATTTAAGGAACTATTCAGTTAAAATAAATAAAATAAAAATCGTAAAGGTCAACCTGATTGTGAAGTTATCATTCGAACAGATGGGCTCCTGTAAACCATCTGCAAATGTTTAAAGCAATCGAGTGAGCCAAACTTGCTTTCTTTTAGTGAGCAATTGACTTCAAACCGGCCCACCCAGAAGTGTGCTTTCTAATATTAGTTACTGGAACCTCATTGCCGTTTCACCTGCTGTGAAGCATTTGCAACTCAGGCTGCCACACATGTACACAAACTCAGCTGAAGAGCTAGGGAGATCACTTGCAGATGCAAAAGAGTATTGAAACAGTGGGCCGCTTCATCAGTTTGTATCAGTGACTCCTGTTTGTTTTCAAATGTGCACAATTAAGTGGGCCTCTGCTGAATCACTGCAATGTTGCGAGACTTATCAGTGTGAAGTAAGACTCTAGAACCCAGGACAATTGACTTATTGGCTTATTAAAGACTGAGTTTTAGCATCTAAATCAGGGGTGGGCAATCCTGGTCCTCGAGGGCCGGTGCACTCCAACTCTCAGATGTCTCCCTGGTCCAACACACTTGAATCCAACAGCTGAATCACCTCCTAAGTACAGTTAAGTTCTCCAGAGTCCTGCTAACGACCTCATTATTTGACTCAGGTGTGTTGAAGTTGAGACACATCTAAAAGTTGCAGGAGACCGGTCCTCGAGGTCTGGAGTTGCCCACCCCTCATCTAAATGAATCCTATTTTTTTTTTTATGTTTACTACATATTGTTTTTAGATAACTAATCACAAAACAAACCTTTGTTTGTGACAGTTTTTGAACTTTTAAGGGATTTTCAATGAAAAATGTTTTCCATAGGCATGCCTTTTTTAACCAATCACATAGACTCTTGACTGTTGTTTACTGCTGTTCAGAAAACATGTTGGCCACATGGATTCCATTCATTTTGTTGATTGTGACCAAAATCTTTTATACTTCACAGTTCAAACAACCTTTCACTAAACAACTGCTCACCATCTTTTCTGCTTCTTACTCACAAAACACCAATACAAGAGCATTGGTTGGCTCAATGTCACTGAGTATGGAGGCATTAAAAATGACTAACGCAAACGGCTAAAACAACCAATTTTTTTTTTTTTTTAACGCAGCAGTTGATGATTCACATTAAACACAACCGTTCACTCCTATGTTTTCATTATTCTTGGTTATTTTTCATGATACGAGCTTTTCTAACTGAAAACACTGCTGACCATTTAACAAAATCCCAATAAATTTGCCCTTGGATGGAATAATAATAATCAGTAAATCTAGGACAGTATGTTAAAGAACATCTGTTCAATGCAGAATAATCCAGGTCAGGTTTGATCAGTTGATGTCATTTGATTTTTAAACTGGTGATGATAAAACACAAACAATTAATTAAGCTCTGACTTAAAACCTTCAAAATAAAAATTAACTTCAGCATGAGTAGCCAGCTGCACAGTAAAGCGACAATTACAGTTGGTTTACAATGCAGCTGTAAACCAAAGTTGCTTATAGTTTAGGCATCACACTGGGGCGCACATGCAAATAGGCAATAAACCTGTTTACGCAATTGACTTGTGGCGCTCTCTAGACTGTATCCAGCTTATGGCTGGGTAGTGAGCCATAAGCCAATAACTCTTTATGTGAATCCAACACCTTTGCGCTCAAATGGCACACATTTAACTAAAACAGTAAAAAAAAAAAAAGAGGCTAAATAGATCAAATAAATTAACCACAGAATGGCTTCACATTTAATTGAGGTTATCAAACCAAACAGGTCTTCGAACTTTGTTTACTCTTTTTGCAATTGTAGCAGTGTGAGATAACTCCTTACTAATAGAGAAGGAGGAGGTGGAATCAGTGTTTTTTTACGGTAGTGTGTGTGTGTCTTCATGCCCCCTACCCCAGCCCTCCACCCCCCTCTTTACAGGACTGCCAGCCCGTCTAGAGTTATTCCAGGAATGCGTTGAACATGGCTGCCGCGATGAAGGCGCAGAAAACGGGACTGCTGGAACTTCGATTGACCGTGGACCGCTGGATCCGTGTGCTGGCCACTCTTACCGAGGACACTCTCACCGTAAACCCCGGTGAGGGAGCCGAGGAGCCCGCCAAGCCCAACCCGAGTCCCGCAGGTGCTGTCAACGGAGACCCTCCGAACCTCAGCTCGTCCCCGGTCCCGGAAACCATCACCAACGTGAAGCGCACCGTGCGAGTGACCAAACAAGATGTGGGAGGACTTGGAATTAGTATCAAAGGTAGGGTGATTTTAAGAGAAGACTTCGAAATAGGCGGTGAATTACTGTCAGTAAGTTTGACTTGGAGTTTGAGAGCATTCAGGAACGACGAAGAACACAGCAGCCAGCCTTAACTCCAAAAGACATACACAAGTCACACTTTTGGGAGTTTTCGAGCACAGCTACTCTTTTGCATTACAAGTTAAACTTTATTTGCAAGTATTCGTGTGCGGAGAAATATGACAGCAGTGATTTTTCTTAAGCCGTGACTCACCTAGACAGAGGAACCATTTCAGTATCCCAGAGTCACATGGGAGCAAGTCCTGTAACGTCTGGCTGGTTCAGGGATCCGCAACCCATACAATCTGAGGATACATGTATTCCCTAATTTTCCAATGACTTAGTCTTTGAGGTAAAACAAATGCAGGGTTGTGCAGGTTGGATCAGCTGCTATCAGCTATGAAATCTAAACACACCCCCAGCATCATTTTTTTTTATAAGCATGTTCTTTGCTTGTCCATTTTTTCAGAATGAGTTGATTTTTTTTTTTTTTTTTTGCCTCAAAAGCCTAGTTTTTTTCCAAATACTTGAGCAGTGTCGCCCCTGCTTTTCTGTCTGCAATTTGTAAAATGTTGAAGGTATTCTAATCAAAAATTAATTAATGCATATTGAAGTATTTAATATATGAACTATAAAAACAGGCAGCTACAAGCCCTCTTAAGTGTTCAAGGATTATTGCTATTCCTGGGCAGCTGTGGTTCCCTGCAAAGGAAACGCTAATAAGTAAACAAAACAAGTAATCAATTATTTGACTTCATTCTGTACCCGCATTGCAAAGGACTCACAAGTTATTTCACATTTTCCTGCTTTCAAACTCAGTCATGGCACTTGGGAAATTATGTTTTTGAATATGTTTAAGAAAATTAAAATATTTTTTTTGTCGCTTTTACAAAAAAAAAAAGTCTTCTGGATGTTAGAATTTTATACTTGCAAAGGAGAGGATGAACTTTTTCAAACAAAATGTTCTTTATATGAGTGTGTGGTGATGAGACACACTTTTGCAAACCTGATCGCAGGGATAACTGTGGTGTTCTTAGGGGTCCTCTGCTTGTGTGGTAGCTTTAAACAGCTCCTAAGCTTACTTGTGGGCCAGTCTTGGATAACATTTTATAACAAAATAAATAAGATAAATAGAAGGCATTGGCAGTTAAATTCAACCAAGACTGTAAGGTAAATGCTGGGAAGCTGTTTGCACTTTGCATTTGTAATGGTTTGTAGTTAACACTGTGATTAAGACAATTAAGCACACATAATTCACAACTCAGTCATAATGACAAACTCATTTTCAGATAAATTAACTTGTACAGTATACAGAAGCACCCATTAAAAGTCTTAAAGTGCTTTTAATGGGAAACAAAGAATGCACTAAGTTGTTGCCAATAGGGACACTGCTTCAAGTTTCTTCTTAAAAAAACACTATTAAATATCATTCAACATTAGAGAATATGTTTATGTATTGGGTGAAGTAGCTTCTTTGAGAGCTTTGTTCAAAAAGAGACAAAGACAAGCACATAATCTCTGGTCCAAGTGAATCTTCTGTTGAAAGGGAAAAAAAAAAAACAAGAGATAACAGAAAGTTGGCAGCAGCATTCCAGATTTTGGCCCCTCCCACAAAATGGATGCTGGAGATATGTTTTTTTTTTTTTTTTAACCAGTGCAAAAACCTATAAAAATACACCTTTATTTTTTCCATTGATGTTTTGAAAGCCTTCACTTGTTTAACTGTAAATGCTAAAAATGGAAATCATTTCCCTTAAGCAGATGCAAAAAAGGAAACCTATAAAGTCTTGTGGCTTTCTCATTTTTTGTAAACAGAACACAGTGATTTCCCTTTTCTTCCCATTTGCACCGCTTTACTGTGTAGGAAATTGTTAAAGCAGTTGCATATAAATGTGTCACCTTTTTAAGTTCTGGTTAACAGTATGACATAAACAGCGATCTCCATAAAAAACAGACAACCATTCTTGGCCTTTTGCAGATTTTTTTTTTTCCTTTAAATGAACAAAAAGACAGAAGCAGCTGCACAGACTACTGTTGCACATCACAGTTACATCAATGTTGCATCTTTAACTTTTCTGTCAGGTAAGACTGACCTCTTTATATCTTGCAAGTCAAGCTAGCATTCTTCTCTCTTGTAGTGCTGTGCTGCCCATAAAAACCTTTTAATCATCCTTTTTTCTTCGATCTGCATTATCTTTGATACAAGATCACTAAGAGAAGAAGAATGAGGGAGTGAACTTTGGAAGACAATGTAAATAATCAAATAATAGACTAAATAAATCGATTAATAGCATGATAAATTAAAACAAGCTCAACAATTTTGGATATTTAAAAAGTCTTCCAGTTCCAGTGTTAAATATTAATTAGTTTTTAAAGTTTATTGATCTTTGTTAATCTGTTCTTGCATTATTATGCCATTAACAATGTATTGTTCAGCAATAAATTGTCCCACTTATTGTCACTTATTGTGACAGACCTAATTTGAATTGTATTTCCTGGAAGTTAGAATCTTATAATTGTAACACTCTCAAAAACAATCAGAATAAATAAAGGACCAGGAGTTTAATAGATGTGTTTTGTTGCAACTTTGTGCTGTTTAGCACAAAACTGTTATTTTGCGCTAAATAACAGTTTCATATATTCAGTGTCTTTGTCTGTGATTTGTTTGTGCCAGGAAACTTTAAGTAGTGGTGTGTGCAGTAAATGCAGTAAATGTGTGATAAGAAATGTTTTACTTTTATCTTGACTGTGCACTGTGCGCAGTATGTGTTTGAACTTGCTTTGGAGAAAGCTACTGCTTCTTCCTCTTGCAAACTTTATGCTCACAGGTAATCATTTGACTGCTGAGTGTCGGATGATGCGCAGGGTCCGCTTGATGGACTGTTGCAAACTTGCGCTATTGTCATGCTGCAGAAATAGTTCATCGTTGTGAAAATGCTCATTCATTCCCCTCTACTTTTGTCAGCAACAATGGAACAAAGCTGGGCCCTAATGACATAAATGCAATGTCCGTCTTTTCAGAAATGGGTGGTTATGAAAATGAGACAGCATGTTATTAAGATGAAGTCAGAGCTGGCAGCCTGTTGGCTTGACATTGTTGTGATGCTGGCTGCTCCAACGCAAAGAAGAAGAAAAAAAAAGTAATAGTTGCACAAAGAGCCTGCTGCAGATTAGATGGGGCATGGAATAAGCTAAAGAAGTGAAATGAGAAAGAACGGAAGGAAGAAAAACGTCGGGAAAGGTGTCAGACTGAAGCAGGGAAATGCAAATGAAAGAGGGCAGAAGTTGTTGTGGGTTAGCTGACACCACATTGTGAACAGCTGAGTGGAGCGGTCCGCAGCAGTCAGTTGTCATTGGCCTAAGATGAAAGCTATGTGGCTGGGAGTGGAGTACTCCACTGGTGTTAATTTTAGGGAGCCCACCCCAGTTTGCAGAAGAGAACTGAGGCAACCTTTACTCGCATGTCTAAATTTAAGAGGGGAGGCTGGGAAGCTAGACTTCTGGTCTCTGGATCAGACCACTTTTCTTAGTGAGAAAAATGTTTCTGCTGACCTTTTAAGGGATTTTTTTCTGTTGTTGTAAGCTTCTCATGTTCAGGATGAGGGCTTTCCCAAAATAAGATGCAACAAAACATAAAAACTAAGCCAAAGTCGTAAACATGAAAAAAATAACTATCCTAGTCATTGTTTTAGTGACCTTGAAGAAAACAATGGCTGCTTCATAATATTTGGATGTATTGTCTTACACCCATTGTTTGATGTTTGCTTTGCTTTTCATTAGCACTGTAAGAAACTTGTCCAATAAAGTTGAAAGTGCTGACTATGCAACAGTTGTGACAGGAGTACTCTCCCAACAAGCGCGCCGTTAGCACAAAATTACCTAATTAGGCCCATGTCAGTACTGTGCATGTCAGTACAGTTCAATTACCTGTCATGAGTAGCTCCAGTAGCTCCACCTTATCTCCACAACTGCCACCCACCTGTCAGCTGACTGACAGGTCGCCAGCCGGAAGGCGCTCAAGTATTTGATAGGGAAAAATTGTAGAAAGGAAAGCAATAAAATGCAAAGTGGATAAATGAGGTGCTCATAATAATGGTTATTTTCACTGAAATATATCAAAGATGTTTATTCACCAGTCATGTCAGTCAATTATATTTAAGACTAGAGAAAAACATCAAAGTAGATGACAAGAGGATACAAATGAATGACAAAGCTAGGGAAAGGTTAAAGTGTAAGCAGTGCCATTAAAACAGAAGATTTCTCACAGATTTCTTTGGCACACTTGTATGTTTCAGATAGTCAAACAAAATCGAATAATAGAAAAAGGTTATCAAACCTGATCATATACAAAAAAAAGTAATTGACCCTAATCAAAACTATTAACTGATTACCAACATTTTGTTTTGGACAGCTGAGTTAAATGTCAGTAGCCACACACAGATGAAGTGGACATGGACATATTAGTCATCATAGCCTGATTTAATTCATGGACTAATGTCAAATAAATTGATGGATTTTCATACGCTTGAAGGTGTGCACTGCTAGTTTTAAGGTTTTAGGACTACAGCAAGGAACAGGAAGAGCCTTTGCCTAAAATGCTGAAAATATAATGTAAAGCTGTTGAAGCTTTTCCAGGACGGGTCAGCCTAACAAATTTTCTCCAAAAGCACACTGACAACTTATCAAGGATGTCACAAAAGTATTTTATGCCAAAGAGTGGCACTACCTGTTATTACATTTAGAGGCAATTACTTTTTCACTTGGCGCAAGGTTAGTGTGGGAGTTTTTTTTTTTTTCCTTTTGAAATCTAAATCTTGACCAAAACAAAATAAAATTTCTGAGAATACTTTACACTTTACCTCATGCTGCCTTTCACCTTTATCTACCTTTGCTACTGTAGATAAAGCTAAGGTAGATAAATTTTACAACGCCTTCATTTTGAAGCTGTTGTAAAATTATTTTGACACAAATGACACTGCCTTGTCACTCTGATACCTCTGACACTGTTATCTTCTTGGTGACTCAAAGGAGCAAGACTCCGTTTTCCTACTTGTGCAGAAGAAAGGAGAAGTGCAACTGGCAAAGTGCTGTGATTAACACTCTAGTGGCATGAGATGATCCAAAGTTTTGTCAGCTTTAATGAATGTGAAAGTTCTCAGAAACAGAGTCAGTTTGTCTGTCTTTTTGCACTTATACAATGCCATTTTATGTAAGGTTACTTCCATTTTGAACCAGAAAAAACAAACAAATCAAAACTATGCCTGCTTATTTTCATAGCTAAATATATATAAAAAGATAGGTACATCATAAAAATTTTCAAAATTCATGCATAGTTAAGTTAAACATAATTTAAATGAACTGTCTTCAAATTTTGCAGCACACTCTTTCCAGTTTCTTATTTAACCAGTTGACTAATATAAAATATGGGAGATTATCAAATTATGTCAGGGTGACATTTTGCTAGTAGGTAATATTTACAAACTGTGCGTCACATAAGCATGTTTATTCACAGAAGACAATGAAAACAATGAAGAAAATTCTATTAAACCAATGCTCATGCTAGTCTATTGCTAGTATTAAATAGTATTAAAAGCTTTAAATTCCTTATATATTTACAGTTTTGTGCAGTGGTCCTCTGATTCCTAAATGTTTCCAAGTAACGATAGGAGATTATGGGGTTTTATAATTTAGAAAATATATGTGGTGCAAAAAGGGTCAAAGGCAATTCTGAGGTAAGTGAAGCTTCTTATGAAAGGAACGTGTTCAAATTTTAATATTTCAGTTGGCCGAGACAGCTTTGATTGGGGTGAAAGGTCAGAAATGTGGGTGCCAGGCAGTTTAAATTTTAAAGCCTTGCATGTAACATTTCCATTGTCATTATGGACGTATGTGCTATAGTTGTGGGTTTAATCTGTTAGATTACCTTGAAGTTGTATTTAAGATTTAAACATTCTGGCGAGACGTTTTCCTTACTGTGTTTTCAGTTGTTGTGTTTTTTTTTTTGTTTTTTTTTGTGAATTTCAACCTGTTTTGTTGCTGTGATTTCAGTTTTCAAATGGTACGATGATACAGTCACTTTCAAGCAACGAAATATCCTTTAAGCAGAATAAGAAAGCAGGGTTTTTTATCTTTATTTTTAGTTGGCTTAGGACTGTGCTACTCTCCCCTCTCATTTGGCACTAGCCCAAAATGTTCCCACACTGCAGCTGTGAAGTGCTTCTTTTAAACATGGACCATCTGGTCCAACAGTATTGTTTCATACTTTTGCTGTTGGGGTGAGGCAGTCAAAGGGAAGAACTGTTCTGGGGGGGGGTCGGGGGGATGTGAATGCATACTTGCAAGTCTTCTTTGTTCGCCCCAGTTTCCTACAACAGTTCTATGACATGCATCAGTATGTGCCTCGAGTCGTAATCTAGCTGTAGATATGAGTGTTGGTCTTTTTTTAGTTCTGATATTATCTTAACCTGTCTATCTAGTCCTGCTGTCCATAGGTTTTTGTTTGTGTCTCCCTGTTTTTGTGACACGGCTTCATGCTTTAATCCAGTAAGAACAAAATACAAGGAATTTACCGCAGCCTATTCTGGTGGTGTGCGTCAAGGTTTTTATGTATTGCAATATTTAATTTTAAAATGCATTTTCTCTTTTGATTTCGATTCTGGTTTATTGTGGATTTGAGCTTGTGTGAAGGAGCTGTGCCCTCCCCAGCTGTTAACTACCCACTCATCTACATCAGCTTCAGCTTCATTCCACTGAGTATTGTGGTTGAACAAAGCAATAAAAAAGGGTCAAGTACGAGGATGAAAAAAAGAAAAATTAAGAAAACGCAAAGAGATTTGACGGGAGGCCTGTTAAGATTACAGTGCTATGACTATTTGCCCTCTGCGATTTCGCTCCGTTTTAGCTTCTTTTCACAACTTCAAGTTTAAGATAGTCAATTATGTTATAATTATCAGTCAATGTAAAACATAAATATAAAAAGCAGTTTTGAAAACATTAGGTTACTTTTTAAAAAAGAAAAGTGATCTAAACCAACTTTGCCCGAGGTGGTAAAAGTAATTGCCCCGTAGCCCTGATAACTGGTTGTGCCTCTGTTGGTGGCAGTAACTGCAGTAAAGCATGTGCCATAACAGGCAGTGAGTCTTTTACATGGAGAAATCTTGGCTATTCTCTTGCAGATTTGGTTTTATTCATCAACACTAAAGGTGTTTGAGTAATCAGTTTAAGGATGGATCATTCTTTGAGTACGTCAAACCATTATTTTGACTTCCTTGAGGCATTCAGAGGCAGATTTGGTGGTGTTGTTTGGACCATTGTTTTGTTGAAAAACCCAAGTGTTTGATGTCATGACTCAATGGCTGAACATGATCATTTAGTATTTTTTTTTGTATCACAATTTATGATTCCATCAAAAAAAAAAAAAAATCACACTATAGTATATGAAAGATTGTCTTTGTTGAAGCAAAATCTATAGACAGAAGGGATGATTTAAAACTTTTGCACTGCAGTCTGTGGAATAAATCGAAAGGAATAACCCTGAAGACACAACCTCTTCAAGATGTATTAAAAAATTTATGGAATCTAATCCCCTTTTTAGATTATTTCTTACTAGCTGGAAGGCTGGACTGCCATCTCACATTAATAGTGACATTTCTCGTGAAGAGTGGCAGCCCACAGCAACAAGTAGATGCACTGACGTACTACCTGACCTTCGCTTAACGACAAAGAGAGAAAAAGAGGGAGAGGGAGCGATAGGAAGCTGCTGAGATTAGTACATTGGGAGTAATTGCTACTAAATGTCTGTCTTTGTGTGCTTTTAACCGCAGCTCACGTACATACCCTTAATTTAGAGGCTTAAATATGAGGAGTACAGCAGTCAGTGTAATAGCAGTTGTGGGACGGGGCTTAATTTAGAATTTCAGCTTCTAACTTGGCACTCATGATCCTTGTTTTGTGACTTAACAACTAAGCCCTCTGACATTTTGTCACCTTCACTGTTAATTGCTAAGGACATCTTGAAATTTGTATGTTCACTTTTTTTTTAACTAGATCGCGTAATATGAAAGGGTTCTGTTCTAGTTTGTATTAGTTGCACTGTGCCAAAGTTAATGTGTAGTTACTCAAAGTATTCCTGGATTATTTTCAAAACGAAGTAACAATATATTCTCTCTTCTCTCACACAGGTGGAAAGGAAAACAAAATGCCCATCCTCATTTCAAAAATTTTTAAAGGCCTTGCAGCTGACCAGACAGAGGCGCTTTACGTCGGGGATGCCATATTGTCTGTCAATGGTTTTGACTTACGAGAGGCCACGCACGACGAGGCTGTGCAGGCGCTAAAAAAAACTGGCAAAGAAGTCATCCTTGAAGGTAACATATTTTTCATTCGCAGACAGACACAAATGTAAAAAAAAAAAGTCTTTGACTCTGCTTCTTTTTTGCTTTGCCACTTCTTTTGCTTTGAAGCATGCTGAGAAGAGACAAAAGAGTACTCTGACATAACTGCAACACATTTTTGAGTAGGGCCTTATCCATCAGAAAACTGAATTTTCAGAGACAATTCTTTTAGTCATTTTTAGAAAGATCCCTATATTATTCCTTCCAGAAATGTCTTCACTTAATTGAAAGACCAAAGCACACTTCTATGGTCTTAAAGCCCCTCCAATCTCAAAAAAGTTTTCCGGTCAGAATAACTACCTGATGAAAAGCCATGACTACACAACCAGCACACTAGAAGTCTACTTTGGCCTAACTTATATAGCCTATAGCTTCAGCCTGCAGGGTCAAGTAATCTAGATTTATACTAAATGAAGGCCACAAGAGATTTTCCGCTGCATGTAAAATGTCCCGACCCTTATCCGGAACATTATTACTCATTCTTAATACATTTTCCAGCTCCACCTCTTTACCTTCTAAAAAAAAATCTGCAACAAGGGTCCAGAAATACATTAGTGGCAGTCAGAATCTGAATGCATGTCACCTAAACGATTAGCTAAGATTTATTGAAGTCCAAGTAGTTCCTCGCAACTCGCGCATTGCGTACAGTGATTACGGTAGCAATAAATGTGCAATTTATACAGTCCTGCACTGTAGTGATGTCAGTCTAGTTCAACTCAGTATCTAAGAATGGAGAGCTATCAGTTTACCATGTCACAGCGTTTTCGGTAGGTGAACTTTTATTGTGGGCCAGCATTAGTGTGCAGACAAGACACAGTTAGAGCTCCTGTCAGCAGAAATCAGTGGAAATCCTCCTACGTTACATGTTCACAGTCAGGCAGAAAAGTGTTGATATCAGACGTCTCACCTGGCACTGCTCTCTGATCCGTAGTGTCAGGAATCATTTCATGCCCCCCCCCGACCCCCCAGAGGACCTGATAGTGTAGTGAAGAGAGAAAAGAAGCTTGGAGGCTAACTGAGGCAGTGCTGTGTAGGAGTGTTTGAACCCAGATCCATTTTTTTTCTTCTTCTTCTTTGATGTGTTGACATGTCTGTCTGACCTGGAGATGACGGGTTTACCCGATGCCTATCAGTAAACTGAGATTTGGGTGGATTTTTTATTTTTTTTTTGGCATAGTATAAGAATTACAGAAATAACATTCTTTACTTTATACCTTGTAGGTGTATGACCTTTCCAAGTGCAACTTTGAAGATTTGGTTACTATTTTATCTCTACCAGACAATCACAAAAATATGTATAAATACAGATGAGAAAAAGTTCAGATTCAGTGTTCTACTTTGCTCTTTGGCATTTTATCAAGATTTTCTGAATCTAACTCATTCTTGGCATGGCTGCAGTGTTAAAGGTCAGATCTTTTTTTTTTTTTTTTTTATGTGTCCAGCAACAAACAACTACTACTGCTGCCCTCAAGGCAATTGTCAGTGTTCTGCGAAATTCCGAACCCAGACGGCCTTGACTGAGTTGAAGGTGAAACTTCTTCCATCACATTAAAATATCTGGGAAGTGTGAACAGTAGCACTTAAACATGTCTGGTAAGTGCTTTCAGGAAGATAAATTAGCCTGGCTGGTTTGGCGCTTTTGGCAGGCGACAGAAAATGCAATAAACATATATTAATTCAACTTTTACAGCAATTCATGCAGTGGAAAGAAGTTGAGCTTTCTGACTCTCTCATGTTTTGTGAATTGTGATATTTTCCTAGTAAATGTTTCATTCTGTCACCATGTTACATTCATAGGGTCTGAGCTGTCTGTTTGCATCACTTTGAAATATTGCAGGGAGATATTTTGTGAGGTTTCAGGTTTCCCCAACGCCACATATGTGACACAGCTGGAAGTAGTTTAACCATTGTGCACTATTGAGTTTTTCTAAATCATGTGATTTCAATGTGCCTCGTGGTTGCTTAGCAGCCGGAAGAGCAGGGAAAGGGCAGTGCTGACCAGCTCTCAGATGTAATGTGAATGTTTGTGAACTTTTTTACCATTTACATTTGTTTTGGTTCGAAAGGAAAACAGCGAGCATCCCTTTTGACCTTAATGTCACACCTTTTATCAAAATGGAGATGAAATAATCAATGTGTGTGTAAGAGAGGGGACATGCAAGGGTCAGATAAATATAACAGACCAAATGAAACCATAAAAACACAGCTGCCTCCATTTCCTCCCAGCAATATTTACTGCCCTGCTCTGCGTGTGCGTGCGCGCGTGTGTGTGTGTGGTTATATGTGACTGTGAGAACACATGTTTTGTGTCCATGCTATGTTTGTGTGCTTTTGCTTCTAGTTCAACTTTTTGCCTTTATTGAACTTTTTCTTCAGTTGAGAAAACTATAGGGAGAACAGCTTCACATCTCACAATTTTTCATCTAACCTATTGAGGAGTTCATGTAATCAGTTCGCCAGACAAGACAAAACTTGTTTGTCTTGTGCACACACTTAAATCCACAGTGACAAAGCAATAAAACTGTGCATGTGCCCGTGTGTGCATGAAATGCATAGAAGGGAGCTCTAGAATAGTTGTTGTACAGTGTCCATAGGGAATATTCACCTCCTTGTACATTTGACCCTTTTTGCTGCTTTTACAAATCATTGATGATAAACAAAATTTGGATTTTGTGACTTTGGCTTTTTTAAAGTGATATAGAAATCTAGCCAATTTGTGCTAATAGCTTCACAATTAGTGAAATAGACATAACCTAATTGCAGTAAGTGTGTCTAAAGTAATTGCAGTACAAAAGACATTGGTGTCTGCAAGTAATCAGTATTGCTAGCGACTATTACAACATGAAGACAGAAGAAACCGCCAAGAAAATCAGAGAAAATGTTATTGAAAAGTATATGTTAGGGGATGGATACAAAAAGATTTCTAAGGCACTGAACATTCCCAGGAGGGAAATATACAATAAAAAAAGAGGACTGGAAGACTGTAGTAAGTGTGAATATCAGGGTCCAAGTTGAGTTTTCCTATGCACTCTTTAATGTTTGTCCTTGATTGATGTCCATGTGTCCCATCATTCCACCTTCTGGAACACAATATTTTGTAGCACATATGAATAATTTAGCATTCTCTTGCCAAATTAATGAACAAAATGAAGGGCACCTACTTAGTAAAGTGACCTTAGCTATTATAACAAATCTAAAAGGACAGCCAGGAAGAAAATGGGGCAAGTCATGCCAAATGTTATTTTCCCCTCTAAATCATTGGCCTTTTCCGTGCTTGTTGTACTGCTGAGTCAGAGATCAAGTGGAGAAAGCATCAGAACTGAGTCAGCACAAACAATGACTTTTTCGTAAGTTTGATCGTAGCACCTTGAAAAAATATTCATATTACTTGAAACATTTCACATTTTAACATGTTAAAACAAACTTAATTGCACACTTTGTGTACTGCAATACAAAGTAGTGCATAATTGAACACATTGTGTTAATTTTTATACATAAATGCCTTCTCTAGTAATGGTCAGTATTAGTTTTCCACCACTGTTGTGACCCAGCTCAGCCAGAGTGAATGAGAAATGGTGGTTATAAATGGTTTAACACTGTTTGACAGTAAAGAGGTTTACTTCTCTTTGCAAATCACACATTGACTTTGATGTTATTGCTGGGTTTAGAATCGTATTAGCACATGGTGCAGATATTATCCTAAATCCAGTGCTCTTCACAGAAGAATTTACATGAACCTTTGGAGAAACATAGTTTGTCTGTACAACTATGAGGTTTGCACAAGAGAGAGCAATTGGTAAACTGTGAGAAAGAGCAAGTTTCCCCTGACAAGACCTTTATGAACTTTTCTGGTACATACTGTCATGTTCATTAAATTCCTTGTGTTCAGGCTCTGGGTACACACACACACACACACACACACACACACACACACACACAAGGATTAGCTAGATTTAGCTAAGGAAACTCTTTAGCCACAGTGTTCCTCTTGCTTAGCATATTTGGGGAGGGAGTGATTTGTAAGATACATCAATTGTCCACAATGTCACCTTTAAATAGTAAAATTGGCTAAAAGGGGTTTGTTCCAAAATTGACTGTACTTTTTTTGAAAACACACTGATTTAAAGAAAAATACAAATTTCAAGGCTGAAGTCAGCTGTGCCTTAAAGCTAGTTTCTCATCTCAAGGATTCTCAGTCTTTAACATGCAACCAACATATTAAAGATTGTTATTTTTTCAGTTGACAATTTTTAGAGATATAGATTCAACTGTAGCAGTTATTTCAGTAACCAAAAAGATAGAGTTTTGTTGGGGTCAACCTCTGTCACGTCATCTGTGGATGTTCTATTTAAATTGTGCTCTCTCAGTATGATCAATTTGTGAATCATTAAATTGCATCTCTTAACATGAAATCTCAGGTGACATAAAATATGCAATTTTATGTTTAATATCATATTAAATATAATCGTCAATCATCCCTAGAATAGTAATATTGTGTTGAAACCAACCAAATGTGAGCACTTAAGGGCAACACACATTAGTTTTGTCAGATACACCTTAAGAAATGTACAACCTGTCTGGTTGGCATCCAACTTACCAAGACTGAGCAATCTTTTTTGAACCTCTTCCACTGAGAAGAGTTCACTCTTCTATTAAACCTCTCTGAGGCTGGAATCCGCCATCATGTCCTGGGTCGACGTATTTCAGCTTGACTTGTCCAATGTGTGTTAGAGGCACCAGTTGATGTGAGTTAATTGAAAATAAGCTCTGTGGCACCCATGATGTTCGCTCCTCATCTGTAGTGAGATTTCATTTAAATGGTTTCACTTGTGTTGGTCTGGGATGCTTTGTCAGCTAACCAGTAAGGCATATTCTGCCTCTCTGCCTCACATACAGTTTCATGTCTTCATCTAATTCCTTACCTGGCTCTATTATGAAAACTCGTGCCTCTATAACAGTTGAAGTGGGATTTTGTGTAATGTGTTGTGTACGATAATTGAATAAATGCACAATGGTATTGATTCGTGATCCTTTATCTAATAAAAGTGAAAGCCTTCTCTATCGAGGTGGGGATTGTTTATCCTGGCAGAATAAAATAGAAAGCAGTATGACGAATCCATTATACCTACTTTAAAATTAACTAGGAAAATAAACATTTAAAAATACAGACATTTTAATAATAAACCTTTGTTTCTGTTAAGAGAAGAACAACTAAATATTTCTGGCAGCTTCAGAGTGCTGGCAGAGTGTGAATTACTTTTTTACTTTGAGGACCAGAACTCCTATTTGTTATCTACAAATCAGGCTCTTCAAGGACATGTGTGAATATAGCCCTTAAAAAGAAGATGCATACTTTAGAGTCTTTTTAAAATAAGGCCAGCAGAGATATATATTCTCACCCTATCTTCCTGTACTGATTCAAATATGGTTAAGTGAGTGATTTATGGAATATAATGAATTCAGGGAGCCGAGTTTGAAGCTACAGACAGGGAGACGTACAGTATGCTGCTGGCTAAGTTTGTAAGTATTCGTTTTTTGTCAAAAGTTCATTTTATATAAATTCAAATTTTCTTACAGCAGCAACATATACCTCACTCCTGCTATCTGTTCACACATATCTGTAAAAAAGACTGTGCTCATGTATGTTAACATATTCGGTTGCATATTCATTTGCACTCTTACATTTTGCTTCATGCTGTGGTTCAGATCCAGAGGATTTCTGTTTGTCTGACCTGCCAGAGAAGTAGTGAATACAGCACAAGTGAGATTTTCTTAATTTACAGTTTTTTACTGGAAACTCTCAGGTGGTTGTTTTTTTTTTTTAGAAGATCTGCAGAGTATGTTTGTGTAAATTAGTTTATCTGTTGATCTGGTGGGTGGAGGTAGAAGCAGCATCGCCCTGATGTTTGAAATTACATTCCCAGATGCCCTGTAGTTTCTTTATCTCTTGCTGCTGGTAGGTTCAGGAATGCAAACCGTATTCTGTACATTTTCTTCAAATGAATGCGTGATTTAATCAAGTCTGATAGCCTTTCTTGTTAAAGACTGTTTTGGAAGACTCCAGACGCAGGCAGGAGAGGCAAGCTGATTGCAGAACAGTAAAACAACTTCAATAATTTCTTGGTATAAAAGAAAAACATTGACGAAAACAAAATAAAACTAAACAGCGCATGCCAAAACCAATACAATGTAACTTATATGAACGACACCATGTGTAGTACAGTGGCTTACAAAAGCATCTAGACGTCTTGACCTTTTTCTTACTTTGTGAAAAGATGATGATGCTTGGTTTTCTAGACTGATAATGAGTAAAGAATCTTAAAAGTATGGCATGCATAAAACCTTACTGTATCAATACTTTGCAGATCCAGCTTTTTCTGCATTCATGGCAGAAAGTCTTTAGGTGCATGTCTGCCTGCTGTGCACATTCGTTTCTTTTCCCTTTTTTTCTTTACAAAATGGCTCAGGGTCACATTATTGGAGCGCATCTGTGAAGATTTATCTTTAACTCTTGCCACAGATTTCAACTTGATTTAGATCTGGACCTTGTCTCGGCCAAGGATATACTTTGATCTAAACTCTTCTTTTTGTAGTTGTATTGTTGGAATGCTGTTCTTAGGATGATCTCCAGTGTCCACTTTTGTTGCAGGGGTAGTGAAAGCTAAATTATTTGTCTCAACTAAGTAGAGTGTCCTCTATATTGCTTGTTTAAAGTTGCAAACATGACTTACAGCTTTTTACAATTACTTTTTTTATGGCATTGTTTAAGTTGGCAAGCTTGCAATTGTGCCATATTCTTTGCATTTACAGATGCAAAGAATATGTAGAGTGGTACTTGATGCTTAAACGTTTTAACAACTTAATTCCTGACCTTTCTGCAGACAATAAACTGCACACATTTGAATGTTTACCTGTCGGGTGACTTTAAAAGGCTTTTGTGGATAAAACATTTGAATGTATTGTTTTGCTCCCTCTTCATAATATTTTATTGGCCTAAATTGATCTATTACACAAACTTTCAATAAAATCGACTGAAGTTTATGGTTGTAAAGTGAATAAATTAGAAAAAGTTCAAGAGTTATGAAAATTTTAGCAAGGAGCTTTAGTGTTAAGGTTGGACCTTGGAAAGCCATAAAGGACTAGTTGGTAAATAAATGCAGCAAAACTGAGTAAATTGTATGTTTTTAAAATTATTTCCTTTGTGGATAAAGAAGCAAAATGGTAATGTATGAACCCAGTCAGTGCTGAAAACAAGACCTTCATAATTGCTCTGTGTAAGCTCTGCCTTTTGCATTAAAATAACAGTATGACTGCTGTCCTGTGGAAAAGCAGAACCAGATTCATGCATGTATTTTAGACGATTATTAGTCTTTCTGGCTCTTCCTTTTGTGACAATATAATTATTACCTTTAAAACTCTCCTCAATCCTCTTTTCCACATCTGAGAACCTGAAATGGTTGGATATTTTTCCTTGCATTCTCTTTGCTCCTTCCTCGGCTCTTTGACTGACATACATAACAGGAGAGAGATTAAAGTTGTTTTTCTTGTGTGTGCGTGTGTGTGTGTGTGTGTGTGTGTGCGTGCATGCATGTGTGTGTGTGTGATTTAAGGTGTATTGTAGTCTTTTTTGTTGAAGTGCCAGTAGACCAGTCCAGTGAACCAACTGGCTTGAATTCATTTTGAAAAATCCAAATTTTGTTATACTTGTCATGATTATGTTTAAAGAACTGAATGAGCTTTCATGTTTTTAATGAATTACATTTTTATGAATTCATTGATGTGTAATGTGGGCTTGGAAAGACCATCAAAACTCCAAAAATGTAACTACAAATTGTCGGCTTTGTAAAGCATTAGGGAAACTTGTGTTATAAAAAACGTGTGATGATTATTTGATGCGGGACATTTCCACTTTAATCTGTGTGGCATCAGAATATATCGGGATCTCTTTAATTAGGTAAACCATGCTATAGACTTTAATATGTGACTGTTGCCTGGGTACAATATGGTGTGTGCTTTTAAAAATCAATCTAACAATTTCCTAGAAGTAATTTTCACCTGTCATGATGGTCATCTAGTCTAGATTCAATTTCTTGGTGGAAACTTCTTATTTCTCTATCAAATTATTTAAATATTATTTAAATAAATATATGAAGCTGTTTTGGTTGTGTTAAAATTGACAGAATCATGCCAGGGGAACGTGTTTTGTTTCAAACTTACTGACAGTGTTTATTACTCCTTCAGAAATATTTAAGGGCATTTTTTAAATGATCTTTTGCATGTTTCTTTGTTTAAAATATAGTTTGATGTGACAAGAGCAATAACTATAGGAATCCCTGCTGTGAAATTGTCCACCTTATTCACACAAAGCTTTGTTTCTTTGTTTTTGTAGAACAACAAACCCAGTGTGCTCATATTCAGCTGAGGATCAATTAACCCATAAAATACCACAGCTTATTAAATCACAATTTTCCCCTCAGGCCATTCTGCAGTGTCTGGCTGTTAGTTATCTTAATAAGGCCCCAACTGAACTCCTCTGCCCCAACCCTGGGCCTCTCATAAACTGGTGGCCGACGGTTACTTCCACTCTGACTCACATTCAACTCAGCCGTCTCGGTATTCTGCAGCACCATGTGCAAACACTGGAGATAGAAGGCAGCTTTCCTTTGCTGTACCTTCTTCAAACTTTACTTTGTAACTGGTTAACTGCTCACCTGTTCTTCTATACAATTTAAAGTTGATATGGGAATGATGTTCCTAATTCGCAATCAATATTACTTCTTTTGTGTCGCACTGAGAAACACTTACAAATGTACAAAAGGAGAATAGTTTTTCTTCATTTTCGGAACCAAATGGAAAGAGAAAGCTGCAAAGTAAAGTGAAACTGTCTGAAGCTGAATCTTTTTTTTTTTCACTCTGTTCTTGTACTCTGCCAGATCCTGTCCAAGTTTCCTTCATTTTCACTTTGTTGAATTAGGATAATTAACTCTCCTGACACTCTATGCAAAGCAATCAAATATCTGCTTTGGCACTATATGAATTAGCTTAAAAGTCTGATTCACTGGTCTCTGCCCTCTTTTTCTCTCTCACACCACACCTCCACAATGCCCCCCCCAACTCCTTCCCTCCCAAAGGTTGGCATTTATCCCCAATTCTAATTAGTTGGTCTGCAGGATTGATGTATGATGTTCTTATCTAAATCAGACAGAAAAGAGGAAATCTCCACTGGATGACTGGCAGAAAGACACCCAAAGAGATATATATTCATAAGGAAAACAAAAGGGGATACCTACAGCTGGCATATGCCCAAACGCCCAAACTTCTCAGATAAGCAGCATGAATTGAGTTATTTACGGATTTTGAAAGTGTGGATTCCAAGCTTTCTAATGATGCCAAACAAATAGAAAAACAAAGATGAAGATTCATTTGAATGCTAAGATTCTACAAACAAGCTTTGTGAAAAAAACAGTCTTCAAAGGTTGTCCCCTTACCTGATGAGCTCCCTGGGGATCTTAACAAAGGCTGCTCATTTACATTATTTACCCCAGTCCCCAGTATTAACTGTGAGCAAGTAGGATTGAGAATTTGGCAGATAAAAGCAACCATTTGTCTGGTTTGTCTTGTTTTAGATATATACATTTTTTAGAAGTTTCAGCATTTGTCCCATTTTCCAATAATGGCGTGAGCTTCTGTCTTGTGAACCTTTGTCATGGACTCATCTGTGAACCCTAAACTTTAGTGAAATTTCACCATGCCATAATAAATACGATAAGCACCAATAATAGTTTCATTTCTTGCATTGCCAATAAAGGTGATTCTGTTTGCATGTGCACTGAGTTTTGCTGATTAAAATTGTCATATACCACTATAGGCTAAAGTTTTTAAATAATCAAAATGGCCTTTTGTTGTTCCTTATTCCATAACATTTTATGAAATAAGCCATAGCCATTTCATAATGGTTGTGTGTTGTGCTTGAACTCTAAAAGTAACTGCAACAAAAGTAGCTTCGTACTGAAGGTGTCAGATTAATTAAATATCCATGTTGCATCAGACTTTCTCAGCAAACAAACATTTGTATTTACACACTTAAATGCTTTTTGTTACTGGCTTTCAATCTGTCCAATACAAAGCAAGAAAAAAAAAAGATCAAAATATATGTTTATAATTGGCTTACAGAGTTAATATATAGATTATATAGATGCTGTTTTTCTACTGACCTCAGTTGACAACAAGTATGGTCTTGTTTTATACAGTTATTTATGTTCTTGTTTTGGCCCCAGACTTCTTGACTTAGCGATGTGACATTGGGTCATTCTGTTCCTGACATACATTACAGAGCCAACAACATGTTTCTGAGGTCATTGGCTGGACTTTGAAATTCCATCCACTCCCACAGTAACCAGTGGTGGGAGCAGGAACGGCTGGTGTTCATCTTTATTGGACTGGCTGCTATACAAGAAGCCAGCACCTCTTTTTGACCGTGGAAATAAGAAATGTGTAAAAAGAAATCGTCCAACAAGTTGATGTTGTTCTGGTTAGGTAGCAGAGGGCTTAAAGACTGCGGAAATTATGCAGCCAATGAAGAAGAGTCCATCCTTGAGATTGAAAAAGATTTGTTTTGGTTTGCAAAATGTTGCATAGCCGTAATAGCTGTAATAGTACCAAATATGCACATGTTTTAGGAATTTTAGCTTAAGGGTTTTAGTGGTTTTAGTCTATTTGGTACTTGATGTTGCTGATTGGGGACTAACTACAAAATTATGGATTTTGGTACAAGTCAATATGTTTGATTGCATTAGAAAAAAAACTATATGTATTTTTGGTTGTCCAATAGAAACCAGACTTTTAAAATGAACCAAGCCACAAAAAAACATCTGGTAGTTTGGTGTATTGTTTTCAAACTTACATTGCTAGAAAATAAATCTTTATAATGTTTTTGATGTTAACTGTAATAGTGGAGAACTGAGCAGGAAAAGATTAGCAACATACCTTGCATAGGAAGGCAAGAAATCCCTTGACTCTCACACAGTACAAAAGTAGTTTCGTTGGCTGCCAGATAAGCTAAGTAATAACAGGTCCATCTCTGCTAATTTTAGCTCTGTATTGAATGTGTCACCACTGGTATTCACTGCAACATTTCTGGCTGAGTTTGGCTGGGTATTCTGCATGCCTGCTTTTTCCATCTTAGTTTTCACATTCTGATTTAATATATATATATATTTTTTTCCATTCTTAATTTTTTTTGGTTCATTATACTACCTTAATCTTGGAATCATTACATTTCTCTGTTTCTTTTTGTGTATAGTACGTCTTTACTCAATTTTTTTGCAGATGACCATAGTTAATGCATATCATGTAGGATTTCTACAACTCAAGGAATTTCTTTTTAGTTTAATACCAAACACTTGATAGAAATAAATGTCACCTTAAGTCTTTTACAAATATTGGAAACACTTGTTTCTTCTGCAGTGTTTTTACCATCAATTTAAGAACTAATGACAACTGTGACACCATTTAGCTTCCACTGACTCAGTTTAAGATCACATTTTTAATGGCCTCTCGAGAGCCAAGCTTGCCTGATGGAAATATGGCCATCTGCACCTGCCTACCATTGTCTGTCAAGACAGTCTGCAGATATTCACTGCTCTGAATGCTTGGGTCTACTACAGCTTAAGTACTGCCACTTAGGCTTACTGCAGCTCTCATTGTAAAATGTAATAGCTACATAGCTACAGAGAAAATCTACTGAATCCTCAGCTGCCATTCTAAGTACATAGTTTCACTATATGTGTTATTTGAATTTTTTTTTTTTTTTTTTTTTTTTTTTTTAAGACTTGTGCAATTTTGCAGTGCAGTGAGTCCTCAGTATTTGTGGGGATTAGGGACCGCAGCCTTCCACAAATAGCTAAAGCCACCAAATACCTGAGACGCCCCCTAAAATTGCTTATGCCTAATTTATTTGTTCAAACACCAAATATACCTTAATGCATTAATATGCAAAGTGGACAGTTTGTGTATTAAGGGAACTGGAAACTTGTATTGAAGGAACTGGAAAATTGTTCCTTCCTATGAGGCTAAATTGAAAACTCTGAGTGATAAACTGGTTCGCCTGAGTCAAAAATTATTTCAGTTTGGTTGACAAAGATGTTTAAGCAGCTCATATTAAAACAAGTGGATAAGGATGGAAACTTTGGGTAACTTGTTGTAGCAAAGGTTTTCATAGACTACTTGAATTATGTTAATTTCTCTTGTTTGCAGCAACTAAAAATACACCAAAAAAAATTCTACATGTGTTTGCAGCAAAGACTAAGATATTTGCAGACCTTTCACCTCACTGTTGATGGTTAAAAAGCTAACATTATGCTTCTTGAAGTTGACCCTGAAAGTTTGACAGGACTTTGCTCCATCTCTTCACTTAGAATATTTTTTTATTTTTTATTTTTTTTTGTATATTTTATTTCAAGTTCAAAGCTAAGCTGCTATTTTAGGCTACAGTCTGGACTCTGGCTTGGTCTGCCCAAATTCTTGAGAGTGTTTTCCCAAACCACTTTTCATGGCAGTTGGTTTGTGCTCTTTTTAGAATGCATAGGTTTCTGGAAACCCTTATGTCAGTTTTCTCTTCTGTTTTTTATTCTTCTTCATAGCTTGTATTTCTCTGTGGTAAATGAATTTTGCTAACTTTTTAAACATAACAAGAAGTTGTTGCACCTAGTTGTAATTCTTACAACTAAGTGTGCATGTGAGACTTGTGAAATACTTTTTGATCTTATGCTTTACAGTAAAAAAACATCATGAGACATGTTTTTTTTGGGGGGGGTGAAGATTTGTCAAAGAAACAAATCTGCCTTTAATTTATGCATCCGTTGTTTGAGAAGCCAATGCCTCAATTATGTTCAAAACAAAAACACAAACTTTGATGTTGAATTAGCAGCTTTTTGTTAAAATCTTGTTTAAAAGGGCTTTTTTGTTGTTGTTTGTTTTTGTTTTTTAAATGGGAAATCTAGTTTATCCACTCCATGTTGTACACTGCTGCAGTTGTTATTGGCCAGGAGCAGGCCACACTCAGAAGCCCTATCAATATACAAATAGGACAAATAACATTGCATGCTCAGACTTATTCCAAAGGTCAGTGTAGAGTTACTATGTTTTTGGACTGTGAGTCCACAAAGTTTGCAGATACATGCATATGGGGGGGGAAGGTGCAAATTCCACGCAGAGAAACCCAGTTTCAAATTTAAGACCCTTTCTTGGTGAGATCACGGGTCTACATAGGGAGATGAATACAAATGCAGAACACACTTTTTTTTATTTATTTTTGTAAAAAAACAAATTCGTTGTGATTGTGTGAGTGAATTATTGTTTGTCCTATGTTAACCTGCAATGGACGGGCAAAATATTCTCCCTGCTCAAAGACCAAAGAAGTTCCATCTTCATTTAATCAGATCTGAGGATGTAGGATTGATGTCACCAGTGGAAATACACTGTCACAAACTGATAGGTGGTGTTGACTGTGATAATCTTCTGTGATATATTCAACTTTAGGCAAAGATTTAAGCATTCCAGTTTCTTTTTTTCATTCTTATTTCCATATTTTTGCCTAGTGCAATGAGATTGAGTAGATAAATATTGAATGACTTCAGTGCAGAAACAAGAAGCAGTTGCCTTTCTCATGGTACAAACATAAGGGTGCTGGCACAGGAACTAATGGACAGAAGCTCATTTCCATGAAGTATTATGTATGCAAGTTGACAGCTACTTCAAAAAGTGTTGACATTAGTTGCTGGGTGCTTGGTACATGCTCCCAGTCTACACTTGCCATATTAGTAGGAATTTGTCTAGAGATGCCTCTTTCTGTTTAAAATGTTTCTTTTGCTCAGTTTAATTGAGTCATGTAAATAATTAAGAAGAATTCGAGATCATGAAAATAATAAAAAATAATTCTTATAATTTCAGTGCAAAATGATGACAAGAAAAATACTTATAGAGCTGCACAGTATTTTTCCAATATGCTGGATATTAAAGTATCATTTGCAAACTTTTACTGTTTTATGCTTTGAGAAACCTATTCCTTTAACAAAACACTGAAAAGAGGAGTTTCAAAATTGAAAAATCACAATTTTATATGAATTTTATGTTGCAAGAAGGTTTTTGATAAAAAAAAAAAAAAAATCCTTTAAAATCAGTGAGACAGGAAATTATTCCACAACCAAAGGAGGAACAGGAATAATCTTTTTAAATTATTCTTTGTGCATTTTAGTGGAAGTAATGTTTTTTTTTTCTTCTTCCTTTTTTATAACATAATTCTCAGCTATGAGTGGGTAGACAGAAACTAAGATCAGCGACAAAATGAGCATCTGGAACATTATTATTAAGGAATAATAGATTCAGACTTGATGATACTGAGCATTGTCTGAGGAGGAGTTACTGTCAGTTACAGTTTTTTCTCCTCAGTCTACTCCTTATATCATCAGATATGAGTTACCGTCTGAATTCCTATGATCAGTTTTAAAAATATTTTTTGGATAAGTTCTTACTTGTCACTTTAAGATTAGAAAACTTTAAGTCATTTTTGACATTTTGTGCTAGTTAAGTCGATATATCGCTCCATTCAGAATGAATGGACTTGAATGTTAATATACATTTACAAACTTTATTCTAAGATAATTGCCAAAATACATTATTTGTTCATTCGTAGAGCAGATCTAAAAATACATTTGCCGTACAACTGAAATATAAGCAACTGCAGCACAATGAAATAAAAGTAACCGGATTATCAGTAAAACATAAAGAGCTTTAAAAGAAAAAGAAAAAAAAACATTATACAATTTATTGAACCAGAATATCACAAACAGAGCAGAAAGGCTTTTTAAAGAGATTCAGAAATTATGAGCAATTCATAATCACATTTCACAACCCCACATTTTTATAGATAATTTTGGAACTGCAGAGGTTTATTTTTCAATGTTATAGCCACAGCACACAGCTGACTGACCAAAGACTTAGTTAGGTATCAGTCTGTGACATAAACCTTAAAGCAAAAACTATCCATGCCTGTTCTTACTGAATTGCACTGATCAACTCTTCCCACAGTTTTTCCACCTTATTGTAATTCACAGTCCTTTATTTGTGCAGTACATTGTTTGAGCATCCAGTGGGAAGAATACCTTTGATGAGTTACATGAAAGCAAGTCTAAAACCGAGAATGAACACAATTATCCTCCCAAACTGCTGAGGTAGGCTAATTGACACACAGCAGTAGGTGAAATGAAAGCTGTTTGGATTATGCAAAAAGCCGTTTTCCCCCTGCATTGTTGATTCAAGGATGTGATCCCAAGAGCTTTCAGCAACCTCATCATGTTTTCATTCAATTATTTTGTAAGAATTTCCTGATAATGTTTCTGTCCCCACCGGAGACACAGGTCGCTTAACGTTGAATACCTGCTTATTCCAGAAGTAACATAGTGACACTTGCAATTTGTTACTCCACAAATCTGCCAACATCACACATCATAGCTAAATTTAAGGTGATATCAAACATAACCACATAATGATATCTAAGTCAAAGAGATGGATCTTTTTAAAAATTGATTACAAAATTGTTTGAGATAAAAAAGAAAAAAAAAAGATACAGTACACTCATTAATGTATAACTGGCTTGTGGGCTCTCACACATTCTGTTTAAACACAGGAAGCCCCCTTCTGTCTGCTCTTGTCCAGCGCTGTGACTCCTCTGCTTGCCCTCTGGCTGCTTGCCTCTTGTACTGTGCACAGAGAGCACTTCACACTTCCCCAGTGAAACCAGAGCCTTACCTTCAGCCTCCTGACTTGCCATGTCCTTTGGGCTATTTTTACTCAAGCAGAGGCTACAATTGCTGAACCCATACCACAGCCTGCTGAGCCAGAGCTGCACTGTGGTGGTGGTGGTGGTGTGTAGGTGTATCTGCATGGGTGTATGGCTGAACTAATTGTAACAAAATGTGTCTATAGAATTGCTTCTAAAATGAATTTGCTTATACTTAATTATAAAATATATATATATATATATATATATATACATTACAAGGATTTAGTTTATGGTTTTGGTGATCATGAGATATAGTCTCATGAGAAACATAAAATACCTACGAATTAAAGATTTTAAAGGACCCTGTAGCATTTTTTCAAATTATGTTATCATCCAAAAACTGAGTGTAGTCATATATTATGTAAGTATATTAATTAACTTACTTACATTGACTAAACAACATGCTGATCAGTCAGTCAGTTGATCCTCTTTGATCAATTGTTGATCTCAAGGTCAACAATTCAATTGAGAAAAATTGAACTTAGATTAATTGACTGATCAGTTAATTTATTAATACCAACAATGTAATTGTTGGTATTAATGAACATAGTGAAGTGAAAATCTTGAATCAGCTAAAAGGTCACATGGTATGAGGATTCATCATTGTTTGCCTCTGATCAGGTGGTCACAAAATTATAGCAACTTTTAGGTATAAGGCATGACTGAAACCTGTGGTCTCATGCAATCTATTTAAAGAATGTCAAGATGACCTGAAAGGGGATTTAAGTTGAGGACCAAGACCATCCTGTGCTGCCCCTCTAATCGCTTGGCAAGCTATTAGAGCTGGCTCACCCATGTATCACACTTTGTACTGGGGTTCTTTAGCCCACCCTCCTGAAATTCATCCATATTCATCTTATTTCCTCACCAAACCGCCTCTTTTCTACACCTCGGTTTTATTCCATCTCATTAATTGATTTTTACAAACCTTTTCATCCTATTCATTCTACACATCTCTCTTTTATGGCCTCTTTTCTGCTGCTTGTACCCAAACCACAAGTGACAATTAAATTTGTTTTAACAACACTCCGTTCTTTCAATAGTCTTCTCTTGTTCCCCATTATGTCCATTGTGTGTATTGTTTGCAATTCGTACTTTCCTGTCTTCCAAAGGCACCATCTCAAGGGGTTTACCATGTCGTTTGCTGACTGTGTCAAACAGTTATTCAGCAGACCTCTCTTATCCTCTCTTCTCTTTGATTGAAACAGTGGACTCACATTGTTGTGGTGTGGTCCGTGCTGGTGAAATCAGATTAAGTCAATGAACGACTGTGTCTGTTCTCAAAGGGTAATTGATTGTTCAGCTGTGGAACACAAGCAAGAAGATAAAATCACAAAACAAAGTCAAACCAACAGTGGGGTGTTAAAAAGTGTTGTACTATGCAGGTACCTGCAGTGTGAAGTATATAGTGCTGTGAGAAAATATTTTCCCCGCTTAAAGTTTTCTTATTTTTTGTCATAAATACATGTTTTATATCTTTAAACAGATTTTAATATTGGCAATAATAATAATAATAATAATAATAATAAACTTCACTGTCCTTTGGCTTCAGATTGTGGTTAAAAACTCTCACAATATGTGATAAAACGGATTGCTACAACATAAAGTTTCAAACCAACAACAGCTTTATATCTCAATAATGGTCAACAGTTGAGTAGCATTATTGCACGTTGGAAAAAGTGGGTTTTTATAAGTGATCTTGGTTGCATTTACTGCCCTGTTTTGCTTTCTAGATGGAAGCTTAAAAAAATCCCCAAATACAGGGGTGACTTAATTAACCCACAGTTTGTTGGGTCTTTTCATTTGTCTGCCTTTTATATACATCTCCCAGCAGATAGGCCAGTAGAACCTGAGTAATTACAAAAGGCACTCTTAAAAAAAAAAGCTATCCAATTAACTTTGATCCCATGTGAAAAAGCAGTTTCTGTTAATTTATGAATTATTTTATCATGATTACTGAACATCTAAAATCTTGCAGTGTTCATAGATAGATAAAGTACTTTATTCATCCCAACCGGGAAATTACTGTGCAGATTTCACAATAAACTGGGCAAAAATTGCATCTGTGGGATGCTTCCAAGGCCAGAGTTACTGCCTTGGAACCACATTTGCCAATCTTGATGATCCCCGTAACTATTGGAGATATGCTATGCAGACTAACGAGGCAAAAGTGGATTGTTTTGGAAGGTGTGTGTCACAAAAAAATAAATAAATAAATATATATATGGTTATGGTTGTATTGGGCTACTTTGCTGCTTCAGGATGTCCAGCAGAAAGTCCTGAGCGAGATTATCCTAATGTGGCTTTTGGGAAACAATCTGTGGAGGCAGAAGGGCAAAACCTCCTCCACATCTATGTTTGTCGACCTAAAGCAGGATTATTCAACCCCAGTCTTCACTTCAGCACACCTGAATTAAATAATTAGAACTTGACTGAATACTGAGGAGTTAATCAAGCCATTTAATTCAGGTGTGTTGGACCAGGGACACATCTAAAAGTTGCTGGACACCAGGCCTTGAGGATTGGTGTTGAATATCCTGATTTAAAGCATTAAATGAGGCCATAAGATGCAAAAAAAAAAAAAAAAAAAACAGAAGACATTTGTCAGCCATCAAAGACTTACTGTCAGCACTCTATACTGCACATAGATCTGTATTTCCCCCTATGCTTGCTATGGTTTTCTCTGCTTTGGTTTTCCCATATGGATTTTAGCTTAACTGACTCTAAAGAGGTGTGAAGTGACTGCAGCCTTTTGGCACCTGTCCACTGGAGTGAATAATCTTGGGTGTAGTGTTGAGATGCTCGTTATTGCTCCTGTCCCTATGGTCTATGACTTCCCCAAGAGAACCAGCTGTGCTTGGTGACCCATGGCATTGTGCTGGTGTACCACTAAAGTGGATTACGTACCCTTTATGCTTCCAGCTGGTGCTCAAGGAATGTCCTCCTTCCAGAATTATAAGAAGGAGAAAATTAAGATAAAACCATCTACTTTTCATTATGTTTAAGTTGTTTTTACAAAAGAAACTGCAGTTATGAGTGGTCAAAAATGGGTTTAGGGACTATTTAAAACAGCTCCTATGTGTGGTACTTTTTAGTTTTTAACAAACCTGAAGGATCCGTTTCGGGGGGGGGGAAAAAAATAAAAATCTTTATCGTTTCTTTTTACGGTGCTTCATCTTACTCACTACCCAATTCTCCCTTCTCTGCTTTGGCTCTTTTACAGTGAAATACATCAAGGAAATGTCTGCATTTTTTAAAAGCTCCGGTTCCCCTGGAGCAAACCTCCCTTGGGATTCTCCCCCCTCTACACCTCAGAGGACCAATGAGGTCTTCCCCGCCGAGGTGAATGGGCCTCGCATCATCCCACTGAAGATGTGCCAGGTGTCACGGAAAGAGTGCCCCCCAGACACAGAGAACAGGTACTACATGTTAAACATCTATCAGTTAAATGTCATGTTTAATTCAGTTAATATATTTCTCAGAACCAAGCTGAGGCTGACTGACAAGTTACAAATTACTTTGAAAGATTATCGCAAAAGGGATTTTTTTTTATGTCTTACTTTGATATTCTCTTTAATATGTGAAACTTCCTCTTCAGCCTGAAGCTTTGCTCTCTTTGAGGTTTTTCTTGTTTTTTTTTAAAGACCCTTTTTTTCCCATTTTTTTCCTCCCTCCCCCGCCTCCTTTAATCACACTTGCCAGGTATTTCGAGGTGATTTCATCCAACAGAAAGAACTCAATGTTCCTGCGGGCAAAAGACCCAGCCATGGCTCAGTCGTGGTACAATGCCATCCAAGCTGCTGCTGCCAGCCTTTTACCACAAGTGAAGGAGGAGATGAAGAGCATGCAACCTGGCATGGATGTCAAACATTTGGGCTGGCTTATAGAGCAGGTATGGAGGGATGCTGGGGTACATGGGAAAAAAGAGTCAAAGGACTTGCTCTTCTTTTCTAAATCTTTTAATTGTATTTTTTTGTACTCAGTTGCCCTTTTTACTCTCTAGTTCCAGTTTTCTCGATATAGTTGTTGTTTGTGGAAAACTCTTAGATTTTCCACATTTTAGACAAGCTAGCAAAAAAATGTAAGACTTATCTTAAAGTCTTAAATTAGAAGATATAGTCGGTCTTAAATTTTAAGATAAGTTTAAACATTTCGAAAACTTGATGTTTTCATCAAATGTCATAAATACAGTGCATTTTAAGACTAATTAAATTCCTTCAGGTTATTCACAATAATGTAAATAATGAAATGTCCCTCAGCTCTGATACTGCAACGCCATTCACATGTGGCAAAGACAAAACTGGTTACATAACCAGATTAGCAGTTTTTTTTTGTTTGTTTTTTTTTAAAACAGCTTGTTGATGGAATCATTTACCATTTAAAGAGTTTACTGAGGCGGTTGGTTCACCTACAGCTCCTCCACGACCTCACACCCCTGCAGCTGATCAAAATAGATCTGATAGAAAAGAACTTGGTGAACTTGGATAGTGTGAACTTAACCCTCGGTGCTGAATCTGCCATCCAAGTAATTTTGATGCACCGTTTTTTCACAGAGAAGCGCGTCTGTTGGGTTGCCTGCACAATTAACCACAATATGAATTTAAAAATTAACTTTTGTAATTTAGTAGTAATGCCACTACTGGAACCAATATTCATTACCGGAGTTAATAGCATAAGATATTTTAATTTAAAAATACATGCAGCCCTAAGTTTCCACAGCCCCGCAAATCTGTCAAATATTTTGTCTCCTTTCTGGGTGTTACTTGGAAATGGTGATTCGTGAGTTAGATATGTCACACGGATCAACATCTGCAACTAAGTTCTGTGATGTTTAAAAAAAATAGAAGGTAGTAAAAGTGATTTTAATAGGTGTTCAGTTTAACTTAAGGATTACTGTATGTACCATGAAAGAGTGATGGGCATTTAATTTCATTCTGATATAAATGTCTGTGTGTGCAGATGTTCCAGGGTCCAGAGAAACCTCTTTTTGCAGTGTTGACAGAGAAGGACCTGCTTCTGTATTCCTCCTTTCCTGAGAGCAAAGAGAGCCTAAGGAACCCCTCCAAGAGTCACACCCTCATCACAACCAGGTTAAAAACCGAATTCCTTTACATCAGAGGTGCCCAGAGTGCATCCTGGGGGCTACTCGGGACTCTTAGTTCAAATTTGGTGCCCTTATGCAGTTGTTTGGTGGAGATGGAGACATATTTTTAATCCATAGGGTGAAATTTAAATTTTCTATTTAAGCACATATTTAAATAGAAAATGTTGGGTCCATCAGACTGTTTGTCTTTTATTAACCACACGTCTTTCATTTTAATGACATAGTAAATGGAGCCACAGACACCCAGCAGCTTTTATTCAACAACATATTTGGGTACACTAATTGGGCGCAGCAGAGGTTTCTGAGCCAAGACCAATATCCCAACAAAAAGTTGTTGTTTTTTTTATGTTTCAGATCTTCAATAATGTCCCCTTCACTTGCTGATTTTGGCCCATGTGGCAGAAACCTTAGAATACTCTTCTCTTCATACATCGCACACATCAAATCCTCACTTTTCAAGCTTTGTGCCTCGCCCTGATCAGTTTGTTTTTTCTCCAGTGGTTTGTGAGCTCCTGCTCACTCTTTCCATAACTGAACCAATGAACAGTTTGTGTCATAACTTCCATAGCTTTAGTTGGAAAACATTAGTCCTCATAGGACCTATGAGTCATGTATGTTTCCCCCACTCTCTCTGCTGTGGATTCCGCACCTTGTTTTCCACATAGGTAGCAGTTCCATCTTTAGCCACAGCCTATCCTATAATTCCTAATTACAATCTTTTCAGCCACATTCTGGTGATATTTTCTTCTTTTCTCCCCAAAGGCTGGTGTACTCTGGTCCTGGAAAGAGTTCCTCTCTGTTGGACTCTGAGTTGTCATTCGGCTTGCGTTCAGGCACCAAGCAGGGCGTAGAGACTCATGTGTTCAGAGTGGACACGGCCAAGGAGTTGTCCACGTGGACTCATCTGTTGGTCGAGGGTTGCCACAATGCTGCAGAACTCATCAAGGAGGTCACAGCAGGTAAAAAGATCCAAAATACCTTATACACCAATGTCTGTTTTTATAGTTGCTAAGTAAAGAGCAGTCGCTGATCTTTTCTAAAGTAAAAGTATGACACTGCTGTGGGTTTGAAATTCATTGATTTGGTTCTTACATTAACATATCACAGTTAAATTATATTTCTTACTTTGGTTAAGGTTTCATAAAGCACCCTCGCTGCTCTAGTCTAAGTGTGATACTGACTTATTGAATGGAGCCCTAATGCACAGTCAGCACATTGCGTTCCATCACCAGATGAAGTAGTAGTATTACACTGCCATCTGGTGGTAACATTAGGTGGAACAGAAAGCCTTAAGACATGGATTTTCAATTCATCTGTAAATTCATGTTTACATCAGGTAAAATTTAGAAAAATTCTGATTTCATGGGAGTAAAAAACTTGAATGCTTCTTTTGTCATGTCACCACATTAAGGCGTCACAGTCAAAAAAGACTACTGGAAAGATTTAAATCTCTGTCCAGTAGTAACATTCCCTCGACTTGGTCAGATTTTAAACCACCTTTTTGTGTGTGTGCAGCCTGTAGTTGGAATGGAAAAGAGTGCATGCTGGGAGTGCACATCGACAACGGCTTCACGCTATTCACAGATGAAATGGGTGTCAGGAAAAATATTCTCCTCCAGCAGCCTTTCGAGCGCCTCCGAATGTCCTCAGATGATGGAGTCCGTATGATGTTCCTCGACTTTGGAGGCCCGGAGGCTGAAATTGTAAGAAACACTTTATAGGTTGTGTTAAATAATTACTAACAAAAAAAATGTTCTGTGTGTGGGAGGATATACTGAATGTGTCAAACATGAAAGCAGGACTGTGATTGGGGACAGTCTGCTGAATTGATTAACAGACATGGAAAAGTTGTGCATGTCAAATGAATTGTCCTTTTGTGTGCAAGGAAGCAACAAGGTAAAAAAAAAAAAAAAACATACAAGAAGAGACAGATTTTTTTTTTTGTAAAATATATCTGGAAATTAATCATAATTACTCAGAAAAATATGTCAGGTCTTAGTAAGTTCTCCAACTAATGTATTCACAAGCATTTAGGATATGTATATAAGAAGAAACATCTTACTTGAATAAAAATATCTACAATGAGAGTAACAACTAAAAGTTTAAAGCTGTTTACAAGGATTAAAGTTTGTCTTTGCTCAGTCAGCAGAGATTCTAAAGAAGATAAATTATCTCCAAACTCTCAACAAACTGCACCAAAGAGCATGTTGGAGTCATCAAGTCACCATCACAACTATAAGATCTGTTCTATATCTAAGAGCCTTGTCACCAGTCACCAGTCCATCAGAGAAACACACATACAAACAACCAACCATACACACACACACCATTTTTAGAGCTCAATTAATCTAACAGTCATGTGTTTGGACTGTGGAAGGAAGCTACGTAACTTAGAGAGAACCCACTCCAGGGTGGCATTTCAAACCAGGGCCTCCTAGCTCCATTGCTACCAAGTGCACCGCTGTGCAGCCACATCAACACAGAAATAGTCATCGGAAAAAAAGAGGAGTTAGTTAAAAATAAACAAGCAAAAGAGAAGACCCAAGATTCTGGATGATCCAGAGAGGTTGCTGACTACATAGACTTTTAACTTGCTTTTACCAAGGGTGCCAATAACAACAGAGAGATCATAAATTATGTTTAGCGGTGACTTTAAACATACTTTTTTTTTTGTTTGTTTTTTGGTAGCAAGGTCATCATGTAGTAGATGGATAAAGGATTAATGTTAACCATTGTATTTTATGAAGTCCTATAAAGAGCTATCGATATACAAACATCCTGATTCATTCTCATTTCTCTCTGCTCTTAGAAACTGGACCTTCGCTGCTGCCCAAAGACCTTAGTGTTCATCATCCACTCTTTCCTTTCTGCTAAGGTCAAGCGACTTGGCCTCCTGGCATGATAAAGGCCAGCTATCCATAACATCAAAATAGGAATATTCAGTGAAACACACACCAGCCCCAGAAGACCTTCAACAAAAGAGCCGGGGAAGTGAAGCTGATAGGCTCATTTTTCAGCCGTTAAAAAGCCTTATCGTTTTTGGTCAGGCTCTCTCGTCTTTTTAAAAAAAGAAAAAGAAAAAAATGAAGAGAAAACTGGAACACTGATGGACATTTTTTTTATTTGTAGTTAGATAAAAGATGTTTTTACATATACTTAAGGTCACCAATCATTTAAGGGGTCTGTATCTGTCAAAGCTGTCTAAGTAGGTCAGGCCACTTCATGATGGGGAAACTGTAAGAATGTGACAGCCTGTTTCTTAATGTTTTTAAGCTTACAGTCGCAACCATTTTTTCTTTAGTTTGATTTTATGAGTCACAGCAGGCTTTTGTCATAAGCATCTTTTCATCTTTCAGTCTCTGCTTCTTGATTGATGTTGGACAAACATTTTTTCAGTATCAGAGGAGTGACAGATTGACGTGGCTGATTGTAACGTGATCAATAGCCTGTGCTGAACAGAGCAGCTAAACCGACATGCTGTTTGCTCAAAGTTTTTCATCAACCTATTGGATTTAGTTGTCTTCTTTAGCAATGTGCTATGGCCTATCAAAAGAAATAAGTATATCTTTATAATGTTACAAGCTGAAAATCTAATTTCTTTTTTTAAATAAAAGAGATTGCAACCTTTAATCCCAGTGGTTAAAAAAAAAAATCTAATATTAATGCCACAGTAACTTTTATTTATATTCAGGAAAGACAGATTTTACGTCACATATTCAAAATTTATTTTATTAGTTCGAATTAAAAATATAAAAATGCGTTTACATCCTAAAGTGTGTGATTATTTTATTAATCAATGTTAAGTCTTTTTTGTAGTTTGAGGTCTTCTCTAATATCAAATATCTGAACACTAAACCCACATATAGTAATATATGTTCTAAAACCTGTTTGCTCAAGAAATTTTATGTATTGTATATTATTTAAACAAAGGTGTGCCTTGCAAGGTTGTTTGTATATAAACATGTAATAAACTTTGTTAACTTTTATTTATCGATGCATTTGCCTTTGTAATTTACAGGCCTCTACTCTTTTTGTAGATTCTTACAAAATAATTCTTACTTGCTGACTCTCGTATTTTGTCACATTACATCCACAATCTTCAAATGTGTTTTATTTGGATTTTATCGAACCATCACACATTAGCACATAACTGTGAAGTGGAAGAAAGAAAAGTGTGTAAAGTGTGTTTTTTGGGGGCGTGGAGTTTATGTCTCCAAAACCTTTTTACAACTGACTTATAGTCTGCTAGATTTTCTCTACAAAGCAACTCAAGCTTAATCAAATTGGATGGAGACCTTCTAGGAATGTCAATTTTCTAATGTCTCTATAACTGTTCTCCTAGATCTAGGTCTGGAGTATGACTGGGCCTTTCCAACCAGACAATATGCTTTGATGTGAACCTTTCCGTTGCAGTTCTTACTGCATGTTTAGGGTCATTATTCTGCCAGAAGGTAACTCTCCGCTAAAGTCTCAAGTCTTTTGCGGCTTCAAACACAGTTTCTTTCAGAATCGTACTGTATTTTTGCTCCATTTGTCATACCATTAACTCTAAAAGATATGCCCATACCATGATCCTGCCACCACCATGTTGGTTGTTTCAGGGTGATATGCGGTGTTCCAACATGCACAGCGTTCTGCATTCAGGCCAAAAAGAGATTATCACCTAAAATCCCCTAAGACACACTGAACTTTGTGGTTCCATTATGCCAAAATGTGAAGATATATGAAGGGTATGAAAACATTTTAAAGGTACTATAGAAGTGAGTTTTTACATCAAAATATTTCAATCAGGTTCTCCGGTGGTGCTTCAAGCAGCGGATCTTGATGCCTGCTGTCTTTATTTAATAGTCCCAGTTGGTGCTCCGTTCATTTCATTAAAGTCCAGACAGATCTGTAGAATGGACAGAGCACAGCAATGATGACTGTGATGATGTGATGCTTAAGTCAGCAGGGATGGTAATTGGAACAGTTAGACCTGCTGCTAGCCAGTGGAAAAAGGAGCAAACAAAGACTATGCTCTCATGTGCTTTTTATTGTCATTAAGCAGTGTTATCAGCAAGGAGCAGATGCTGTGTCAGCCTTTGTGTGTGCTTAAAAAAAGAAAACAAAAAAAAACAAAAAAAACAAAAAACGCCTGTTTCCGTTTGTGTGTGCCACAACAGCAAATACGAGCAGGGTAGCCTAGTAATATCAGCACAAGCTGGATAACAAATCAGAATACTGTGTTCATATTTGATCATGTCCCCTCTTCATTTCTCCCCCACCCTCTTGTTGAAATGTTGCCATAGTAACAGCAGGGCACACTCATCCTCACGGCATCCATCTCTTTTTCACTGAACTATGGTTTTGCTGTTGAAATTGCCAATCAGCCCCTCAGCTTCACTTGGTATGAGGGGAGGAGACAGTGTGAATATATTTTGATTAACAGGAGTGGAAGGGTACTTTGGACGGAGACGAAGGGAAGAAAAATATAGCAAAATATGATGCTCATTGTGGGAGAAGGAGCAAAGATGTTGCATGAAATTGCACAAATGCTGGGACTGTTTTTTTGTTGAACTCTGGGAAGCTAATAATATATTACTAAATAAGACTGAGAACATATATTTTCTAATTGGCAATGACAGACTTTAAACAAAACCTCTGCATGAAAAAACCTCACATGCAGACAGAAATTTTAAAAATATGTTTATAGGCTGAATATAATATTGTCAATATTTAGCAATAATGTAAAGCATCCATGTGTCTTATGACCTTGCATTGCCTTTTGTTGTTCAACCCATTTATTGTTTCAAAGTGTGGCATATTGTTCCCATGGAATTGTCATTGAGATTAGATATTCATTGTTAATGTCATGGTTATATAAATGTGTTCAATAAGAACATTCGCTTATCCAGTAGCTTGCAACCACCAGCGTGTAAATATATGTGCAAAAAAGTGAATGACTGGATGTAGTGCAGTCACCATGTCTTAAACCTAAATTGAACATATCCTCAAACGGATACAAAGACATAAATGTGTATAACAGATCACTGTAAAAGAACCACCAAAGCATTCAAAAATGTAAATAAATTTAAATAAAATCTCAAGAAATGAATGAGCAAATAAAGTGTAAAGTACACAGTGTAAGCAGTATAAAGTGCACTCTATTGTAAAAGAGACTGAGGCAACACCTGAGACTGTTTTTAGTTCTCAGAGAAAGAATCTGCCCCTCAAAGCTCTCTGTAATATTCTGACTGCTGTCAACACTTATGGTTTATTTTCATAATTATGCTTCTAAGATCCACTTCTTGTTTTCCTGGGATCAGATTAGACAATTTCATTATATCAGCTGTAACTTATTATGTTTATGAACAAAATATCCTTGATCTCTTTAACTCATGAAAGTCTGATCAAAGTCTGCTGTATTTGCAGATCTTTCGCTTTTCTTCTGAGCTTATTGGACGCGTCTCACACCAAAACATGTTCGTCTCTGGGATGTAGAACTGTCTCCTGATATAACTGTGATATAATCTTCAGTTATTTGAAGATTGTTCCCGAGGATTAATCACAGATCCTAGGGCTGGACAGTAAATCAATAACAATATGTATTGTACTAGACATGATCACTACAAATAGTGATGGAATATTCAATATGTAGAATATTCACTGAACTCCGATCCAGAACCATGCAACACTCTGGTAGATGTAATCAGCGGAAAGGATTTAGTTGTTCAAACTTTCACATGAGCTAAGCGAGACGGGTGGCATCAACTGCCTCACACGCTGTCTGGTTACCTAGCAACAACCGATGGGAAACTTGCACAGCAGCAGATTCAGGTTTCACCACCGTTTCTCATAACTGCTTAAAAATAAACAAAGACATAGATTGAAAACTAAATATTGTGAAGTTTTCTATCAGAAGCTTCCAAAGCTTGAATTAAAATAAAGTGAAAAGAATCTCTCAGATCCTTTCACATATTTTTTTTTTCTTATTTTGGTATTTGAAATAATTTTGATAATCCCAATTTATTAAAAACTGGAAAGGTTTTAGACTGACCTAATATCAGACAGTGCAGTGTGAAAAGAAAATAAAGGTTGTGTGTACTTTGATAACACTTGGGTTATTCACCCAAAATTTACAGATTGGAAATGACATGACATGATATCCACGTTTTGTTTTTGTTTTTTTTTATGTTTTGTTGTTGTTTTACTCTTAATCTTATTCTAAAAACATCAAGCATACCAAAACAGTTAAGCCAAAACCGCTTAACTGTTTTTTTTTTTCTAAGACAATTAAGCAGTTCATTTTCATTACTAACATTTTCTAATTAATTAAATATAATTAATATAAATGTGAAGCCCTTTTCAGCAGTTTAAATAAGTAAGACATGAACAAAAAAGATCTGTTAATGGCTAAAACAAATGTGACTATTTCACCAAACTTGTGTGGGCAGGATATTCATAACACTCTGCATAACTGCAAACTTCAGCATTTAAACTTCATTTAGGACGAGTGGGATAAAATGTCTCCACAGAGTAATCTCATGCAGTCGACAGCATAAGTTATGTCCCCATAAATGCAGTCCCACAAGCTATAAAATCACGGGGACAAAGCCTTTTGTTTTGTTGTGATAGAAAAAGTACACAGTTTGTAAGCATTTAGTCGTCTAATTCACGCTGAAAACCCATTCATGTGTAGCGTAGATTTTTAATGAGCACCCATTCATATAATTCACGTTTTTTTTTTATGTTTAGGTATGTAAAGTTTACATCAACTGAAGCATCATGACCATACAATAGACTGAACTGGTGCATCACATTATGTTTAAAGCTGGCAGGTGGCAGTAGAGTATCAGGTATGGGAGGAAAAGTGCTGCTGCTGTGTTTTACAGACAGTAGGGGTCTCTGTGTCTCCACAATGAATTTTTTTTTTTTTTTTAAACAGTGGTGGTGTTGAAAAGAGAAAAGAGACTGAGAACATTACAGCGTTGATTGGTTCTGACTAAATCCCGAGCAGGACATCCCACAATATCCCTAACTGTACCCCGCCTTCCCAACACCCTCTCCACAAACACAAAAGAACAAGAGAAAGGAAAGAGGACAAGAGATTAATACCAAGGCGCTCTCAGAGCAATTCATATTCCAACTGGAGAAGCATGTTATCTATTTTCTCACACTCATCCATTGTGCTCCTTTTCCGGAGAGGCATTCAAGCCGAAGCAGGATTCAACATGAATCAAATGGGACCTTTAAGGAACCGCACAGTGGTGACAACACTTAGTACAATGAGAAAACATTTCAGGCTCACACAGAATCCACAGGAACAAACTGCAATCACTCCTGTATCACTTTCTCAATAGAACCATGTCAAATCTGTACAGAAGGGATGGGCTGAGGCTGCTGCTGAGTCCTGTGTCATTGGAAAGTCATTCTTCCAAGCTTAATCAATCTAGGTTGTTTGATTCAATTCAAACTCCCTCCTAGGCAGAAGAGGGGAGAGGAAAAGCAAAGCAGAAAATGAGAGTCGACTTGAGCCGACTCTCTAACTTTGACAAGGATTCTCACCATCTTTTGTCTACTTTCGTTCTCACTTTTTCTCTCATCGTCTGCCTGCAGGCAGGAATTATAGCTGCTCATTTCATGCTAAGCCATAGTTTGATTTATTTATTTATTTTCCAGTCACCACAATTTTTTTTTTTTTTTTTAAATGTTATTACTGCTGTATGTCTTAAAGACTAGGTTAAGGTTATTAAATATTCCAAAGCGAATAGTATTTCCTCTCAAGTAAGCTCCTTGGAAATATTCCATCAGGGTACCCTTTTATTCTTTCCAAATGTAGTTATGAATTTTAAAGTAGACTTGTATTACTTGGGGAGTGAGACGTGTGATCAGAATACAGAACAAAGACTACATTGGACTTTCTTCTTCTTGGAACATCGAAAAGGAGACAGGAGAGGATAAAGAGAGAAAGAAAGAAATTGTGTTTATTTTGGCTAATGACAACTATTCCTAATTTTTTTCCCTCTTTCTTCAGTTTACTTCAATTACATTTAACCAAATTGTCTTCACAGTCCTAAGTAAGTAAGCTGTAGTTTTGTTTTAAATATAGATTTACTTTGCTCCGTAGCGATGCTGTTACAGTTTTTAATAGGCATTCAGATTCAGCACCATCAGCCATCCTTCCCCTCCCTGACTGATTTTTTTTTTTTTTTTTTTTAGTATTCATGAGCATATGCTACTGTGTGAAGTCCCCTGTCAATAAATATGCACAGTCTTAATTGTTCCCATCATAATTAGACTACAATTCTGTTCTTTTTGGCTCAGGTGTGTGTTAGAGCTCTTTCTTTTGTCTGCGGCTTGGCACCTCTAATGATTTCCATGACAATCGTTTGAGTGAGTGAGCAAGTGAGAAAGGGAGAGAGACAGAGAGCAAAAGAGAGAGAGAGAGGAGGTGAGAAACAGTTGCTGGAATAAAGCCCCTTTCTCAATCTGAATAGCTTATTAATAGAGCTGGTCCCGGGCAAACAGATGGCAGCTGCCAAAAAACAAACACAGAAATCACAGAAATGAAAAACCCTAATTCAATTAAGTGGGAAGCATTCCTCTCTGCAGTGGTTATTGAGCAGTTTCCTTTAATATTATAATCCATTTTTCAAAAGAAATAGATGAAAAATGGGCTTCCACCCCATCCCCTGAAAACTCTCCTGTATTTTTATCTGAAGCTGACAAGCAGGGAATGCAGAGGCCGCAGGCTGCATGTATGTGGATGTTGGGGGAAAAAGGGATTTAAGTCATTACATGGCTCATAATTAACAAATGTAATTAAACTTACTAATGAAGATTTAAAATGGAGCAGTAATGTGAATTAGTGTTTCAGATTAAAACAGTCCATATGGATAAGTGAGCTCAGTTCCGTAATAATTACATATTAGCAGAATATCTGTTATTATGACTGAAATCGGTAGTCTTTTCTGTAATTTCTATCTGTTTTTTTTTTTCAAATTAGATTTGCTCTAGTAACAAAAAGACAGTTTAATGGATTAAGAAAAAAAAACTGTTATTGTTGTCTGTTCTGGTTAGTGTGCATATTTTGACAAGGCACATAAAAGTAATTCGGTTCACGTTACTCGACAAAGTGTAATGTTCCTGTTATGTATGCATTTCAGTGGGAGGGTTGGGATTCACCAGGGCTCAAGCTATGTGAAAAGAAGGAGAAGAAAATGTAAGGTTTATCGCAAATTAATGTGTCATTCAGAGATCGATGGAGAAAAGATTCTTCTTCTTGCATAAAAACTCGGAATAACTTAATCTTCTTGTTCAGTGTTCAAAATAAACTTTGTGTACTGTTTAAAACCTTGCAAAACCTTAATCATAAAATCGTATTAAGTTGTTTGAGACTTTAACTCAACAAATGCCTATGTCAAATCAAAAAGCAGAGCAGCGTTACAAATAATTTGAAAAAAGAAAATCAAGATTTTATTAGTTTTCATAACTGCCATAAATGGAACCAGTATTTGGACATACTTTATATGCCATAAAACACTATATTTAGACGAATCCATGATTTGGATTTAACTTTGAGCTTTACATCTCCCTGTAAATATTAAAAGAAAATACTTGCTTCTTGTTCAAATCCAAACAAACAATACAAACTGTAACTTTACTAAACCCGTTAGCCTCTTCCTCACAAGAAAAAGGCCAAAACAAAAATAATTCTCTCAGATGTCAGCCAAACCAAAATATATTGAAAAATGTTTAATAAAAACAAAACAAAACAAAACAAAACAAAAAATCTTATTCATCTTCTCATTTGCTCTTGCTGCAAATGATCGCCCAACCTGTCACATGCTGAGGGGATCCACTTCAACGTTGACAAAACACAAGTAAAGCACTTTCATCACATTCGCTCTTGCAACCTAGTTTTCACAGTGTAACCTTCATCAGGATTTGTATGGAGGCACCTGGAGCTCTCCGTGAATGACTTTCACCAGGATGATTTTTTTTTTTTTTAAATTTAATCCCAAGTTAGAATTCAATCCTCATTTTTCACTCGCTCCATGCCTTTGAAGTCAATTTCTCTAAAACCAGGGAGACTGATTGAAAACACTTTGGAGTGATAGAAAGTATCATTACTTAGAAGAGACACAGACAGGGATAAAACTAAACCAAAGAGAGGGAAAACACTCAGGTAGATTTGATTCTAATGAATGCAGATGCATCTGACGAAAATAAATGTCGCATGGGAGGGAAAAAGAAGACCTAAATAGAAGATGAGGGGCTTTAAAGATGAAGCAATTTATTGGATTTGAAATATGAAAATTACAATCATGCACCGAGCATTCTGGATTCTGCAGGTACATAAACACTGTAATTGATGAGGAAGGAAAACTACTTGAGCATGACATACCGTGTGTCAGAAACAATGGAGCTCACAATGACCAAACAAGACAATCTTGTTTGTTTGCACTTTAACTTTGGGAGAGTTCAAACCTAAATCAGAAATGAAAGGTTTTATTTTTGTGATATTTGGCAAAGCAATAACAAAATATGAAACAATTTTCAGAGAAAAATATGGTTGGAGTCTATCGGAGTAGGCTTGTCAGAAGTTCAATCTAGTTTATTCTCCCTAGATACTGCATCATTCTTTTATACAAAATGATGTTATATTTCTTTCTCTTTTTTAAGTAGTTATTTTATGTTGTTTGCCTACAAGGAGCTAAATATGAGATTTAGTCTCCATATTTATTCTGGCACATTTGCAAAAAAGTGGCAAAACTCATTATGATTAATGTGCATAATACGTTTTAATACATGAAAACAAAGGTAAAAAGGAACACTGACAATGACTAACAATGACTTTTCAATTATCAACTGTAAAGTGTGGAACAGGATGTTTCTCTCATCTCTAACTTGTGATGTATGGAAAGTTTCCCCATGTTCGTCTGCTGGAGATGGTCTTTTAGTTTCAGTAATCAAGAAATTGCTGCAGACGACCCGAGAGGTCAAAATGCTGATTGTACGTTCAAGTAGTCTCTTGTGTCTTACACTAGTTAGGAGCAGTCCTTGCCTTGATTTCCCATCCTGGCCCTTTTTTAGCAAAGACAATCTACCCTTCTTTTCAGGAAAATAAAAAAAAGGGACAAAAAAGGTTGTTTTTTGTTAACACGCAAACAATTGACAGATACTGTCCTTTTTAAAAGTGAGGTCAGGCTCTTTCTAGCAGACACTTGACAACATCATTTTTCATTGGCATGAGTGAGACATGTTGGTACTTTATCAAATTGCGAGCTCTTTTTCATATATTTTTCTAGAAGTGTGGACCTTTCACACACTGGCCAGTAATTACATTTTTCCATGTTTTCTATGCCTATGGTAGAAGTCATGTTATGTTTGGTTTGGCTATCAATGAAGAAGGGAGAACTTGGTGTATTATATGCCACAATGATGTGCTATGTTATGTTGGTGTAACATCTAAAATTCCATCTGGTGAATTAAACAATTTCAATAACAATTTACTGTGTACCATTTTAAAAAATACTGAAGAACATCTAATCGGCACTGTTTCAAATAGCGTCTCTAGAATTAAAAGTAATGTGAGTGCGACTGATATGTTATGTTTGCTGTATATTGGCAAAGCTTGTTCCACAGCTTGGTTGCTATGGTACTGATTTTTAAGAACAAGGACCTTTTTTGCCAGCCAAATGGTAGGACTGTCTATTATACAACATGCCAACATGCTGCACTACATTCAGTTGAATCTGTTCCCAATCTGATCTTCAGGCTAATTCAAACACTGTTACATGCCACATGCATGACAGAGACGAATACCTAACTTCCTAAGTAACTACAATGTTATCTCATAACAACTCTTAAATCCCAGACATCTGGAGCAGAACCTCATTTCAATAACAGAACCGTTTGTTTCACAAACTCTCTCCATCACGCAGTTATCAGAGGATCTGAGGTGCAGCGTGTGTGGGCGATATTGCTCAAACAGAGCAGCTGTGGTGTTTAACAAACATCTAAAATGACTACGTATGGCCGGTCGTGTTTCTGTGGCTCGACTCTGAGGTGATCCAGTGCATAACGAGACCTGCCTTTCACAGACGACCGAAGGGGGTTATGAGAAAATGGTTATATGTGTGGTTCTCGATTTGACTCATCTGCACTTCAAGTCAAGATTTAAGAACTGCTGAGGTGTGAGAAAAGTGCGGCTTCTTTATTTTAGCTCTTAGTCAAAAAGGTTTTCTGTGGGGATGAGGACACATGTCCCATAAAGCCGCCAGGCAAATTTGAGGGGTCATGTGAGTAAAGGGGAGCGGGGGGGGCTTCACTTCTGATTAAGAAGTTTATCTTTGTGTCACCATTGTTTTAATGCCCAGATCCACAACCTTCGCAAGTCAACAAGAAATTCAAAAAACATTTGAATTTATTTACAGCTTGGTCTTTCTAGAGAGGAAACTGACATCATGGTATATAAACATCCTATAAAATATGTCAGAAAAATAGCCGAACTCGGATGTGTTTGGCTAACAATTTTTGTACTGAGAAATCTTCACACATGTTGTATCAGAAATCTGACTCTAAACACATTACTTTATACACTCTTTGAACTCATCTTGCACTGTTGATAGTTTGATATTGAGACATTTAAATTTGGTTTAATGGAGTCATAGAGAGAAATTCTCCATCACCTGATGTTTCACAATGATTCACGTGGAGAATTATAAGCAGAGAAGAACAACTTCAGACTGTTGCATGAAGGTGCAGCAACAAGTTTGTACGTTATTTGTTAGCTCCATCACTAAAACAGGAAATTGGTTATGCTTGGCCACCGCACGCAGCAACTAATGGTTTTCAAAGTTTACATCGCAGGTACCTTGGATTACGTCAATATCTACAAGTGTGAAACCACAGTGCTGCTTGCCACACGGCACGGCCCTGAGGATATATTTTGTTATGTTCTGCTTGTTTACTACACTATTTGGTGCATGTGCACAAGGACTGTAAAACTATTCCAATAAATAATTAATTGCTGTTTGTTCTTTATAAAAGGGATTTCCACCAATTCATTGTCATTATTATTATATTTTTTTTGAAATGCCATAATCCTGTAATGATTATGGTATTTTAGTTAACACCGTGCAAAAAAGGTACTAAATGTAATCAGAGTGAAAGCATCTGGACCATTCAGTGAGGAATTGATAAATGAAGTGCTGTACAGTCAGCAGAAAAAAAGAAACCTTAACTGATTCTGAAGACAAAGCGAAACTCGTTTCTTGTCAAAACCGCCCACATTTCCTGCCGTTTGTTTCTCTGTTGCGCCATCAAAGTTGCAACTGGAAGGTTTTGAGTGAATGCGGCAGCTTTGGTGCATTTAGAGTTCACAGCATGTAGTTGAGTTAGGTTTAACACTGGTCACCTAAAATCAACATTTAGCTGCGCGGATAATAAAGTCTTACAGATAATAGAAATACTACTCCTAACAGGAAGTAGTTGGGTTGGTCGGTTTCTCTTGTATTAGCATTGCCCTGATGTCCACAGTCATATGCTCTGCTGTGGTCTTAAACAGTCTGATCATTCTTGAAAATCCTCAAATGTGGTGGACTTAAAACAATTCAAGAGTAATGCAATAGCTTTCCTAACACTATAAAAGTATTTTTGCTTGATGGCAGTTATTGCCAAAAAGGTTATAAAAGGTTATAACAACAAGATCAATTTAATGGCCGCTTGTATTTTTACATTATGCATTATGGGTTAGATGTGTAACTATTTTCTCACAATATCTGAAATCATATGTGCTGTTTTTTTTTTTTCCTCTGGTCACATAAAATATAAAAATTTCTTAAATCATCAACAATACTGAGGTGTGTCAAAAGCAGTACAAATTCATGAGACCTATTTTACTGCCCAGTGCATAGATGTTGCATGCATTAACTACTCTTGTAATGGAAATGTCCAGGTTTGACCAGTCTAAATGTGTTTCTCCTACTCAATCTAAAGTGGTCCTTTTTGCAAGTTTTCCAGTTCTCAGAAATAGAAATAAAAGCTTCCATGAATCCCAAATTGTTTTAAATAACCTCTGTACCCTGTTCAGATGTCACGTAGTGCAGTTTGAACCACACAGTTCAGGTTTAATGGGGGTATTTCACATTTTAAACTAGGGACAACCAATGGCAGTGCAGATGCCTTGGAAACAGTGATAAAGTTCTTTAGTTTAGTGCCAAATTGGAAGCAGAAATTGAGAGACAAACTTTAGTGTCATTAGCTGGTTAAAGTGTGTGTCAGCATTTTCCTACATTACTTGCATATGCACAGCACAGTATGCAACCACCACCCACTGACTAGACATGCTAAAAAGGAACAGAAAACCTGTTTAGAAAAACTGGCTGATGACATTTAACTTCTTTTGAGCGCTCATGACACCCACAAGCTATGCGTCCCTGAACACTTACGTTTTCCGTCAATATTAATTAAAGTCTAGTGACACAATGTTTTTGGCTCTTAATGCTGCTCAACAGTTAGAATCAACACATTTAGAAATCTGATAAATCCAAGCCAGTGTGTAAAAAAATGTATGGACTTGGACAGATATGTGTTGCATGTGTTTAGATTTAGACATGTTTTTATTATTGTAATCCACTAAATCAATCAACGTAAAGTTATGTAAATTAAAATGGTCAGTGTTTCACAGGATCACATCGAAAACCACAACCATAAATTGCCCCTTTTTCATGACCGTTGGCCTCCTGACTTCAACTTGGGGATGAGGAATAGGATAAAAGGTGCCAACAGGAGCGTCAAAGTGATGCTGCCCCCTTGCAGTATTTATGACAGAATTACTACAGACAATAAAGGTCTAATGGTCGAGTGCGCTCGATTTATATTTTTGTAAAATAAGGGAGATCTCATTGTCACAATACTGTTTTTGTAAGCACAAAGCTCAGGAACAGAGATTACACTACGCACAGAAAACACACACTCAGATTCATATAGGATGATATTCATTTATGTACACAAAAGGCACAGAGCCAAGACGGTGCGGCTGCACCCAAACTCCCTCTTATCTGACACTGCATTAAGAATGTATGACTGTGATTTTCGTATAATGTGTGTCATATCACAAAGTGGCAGGTTTTCCAATTGTCCAATAATGATCTATTTGCCAATTCAATGCCACCGTAGAAGAAACGGCAGGCAGGCGTTAAATGAATAAAACATCGAATGCGAGGATCGTGACAGTTTCATTTCAATCTCTTCTAGACTTCTTTCATGAAGTCTCTAAGAAGACGTGTTTGCAATTGGGGTAAAATCAGCACTTGGACGGTTGCCTGAGTTTGTATGCGCATTGGATTTTTTTTTCTTTTTTTTTTTCCCTGTACTCTTTATCTCACACTAGACGCCTACGATGCACTACTTTCACAAGCAAAAGCAAACCGTCTCCTTGCATCTGCTCCTCTGTTCGTTGAGATAGTTTACTGGCAATATCCATGCTGGCTGGTGCACACTGTATCCATCCATGGTTAATTAGCTAATGCCACTGGGGCTAAATATAAATACGGGAAACAAAACATGTGACCCCTCTAAAGTGTGGATAAAAAGTGCAGAAGAGAAAGTTGGGGGTGTTTCTCTGTCTTTACGATAGCTATTATAAAGTCTTCAACAAAAGGTGTGATCGTCTAATTGGAGGAGACGACAGAAGATGAAAATATGTCCATGGGGAAATGAAATGACATGTGTCAAGCTCACTTTTTGAACTTTTTTTCTTTATTATGCAGGTCTGAAATAAAAGAAGCATTATGACAGAAAGTGATGCTGCTGGCAAGGAAAGAAAAAAAAAAAGCAGCATCCAAAATATATAAAAAAAAATAACTAAATAATCATCCTTGTGATCGTCATCATCATTATTTATCAAACCAAAGCAGAGAATAATAAAATAAGGATAAAAATACACCTCCATTGTAAGAAGCAAAATTGATCTCATTTCTTTTATAAATAAGAAAACCTGTCAAACAGCTGATGGGTAACTAGCAAAAAAAAAAAAAAAAAAAGGAACAATGTAGGAATAACCATTTCAAATATTTAACATTACTTGTTTTACAAATAATATAACTACAGTTGGCAGTTTTTTTTGTTTGTTTTGTATTTTTTTACACAACTTAAAATGTTATTGTGTTGCAGCGACTAGAACTGAAATTCTGCTACACAAAAGGAGATAAAAACGAGATGTCTTTGTCAGCAAAATGCATTTTCCGTTAATCACACGAGTTAAAAACACAACCAAACACGAACCAGAAACTTATAAAAATTACTTGTGATGTGTATGTTCACGTTGCAGGTCTCCCCCTTCCCCCCCTCCTGAGTGGTGAGGAGACAACATGGATATATTGGTCAGATAGCTAAACAAAAGAAGGGAGGGGTGGGCATTTTGAGGCATTAATCCCACCCCCTACTTCCCTATCTGAAATTTTACATCTCATTTTATCTCACAGCATTTCTTTTTCCATCTCTGTGCTCTCCGTCTCTCACCTTGCTCTTTCTGTTTAATGGTCTGCAGGACATATATTGTATAATCGGCTTTAGACTGAATTTTGTCTGAATAAGACAACAACACACGAGTGAGCACAGATTTAATGCGAGAGTGAAAGTGTGAAATACTCCTCCGAAATCCAGCTGCACGGGATTGTTAAATTCACAGGAAAGACTCAAACACCGAGAGAGTCACACTTACTAGTCCTCTGCTTGCACACACTCATACCACGCCATGAATGGGGTACATTCTAACGTCCTGACGCACTCACACACACACACGCATTAACATACATGTACTTTTAGAGGAACAAATCTATTTGGACTTTTAATTCCCAATTTGATTCCACAAAAGTGATATTTACAATCACACTGTGACAGCTCAGTAGACCTCTACAGGTCTTTATTAATAATAAAAAAGATTTGCTTTTGTTTTTCTGTCTCATTCCCCACCAAGCCTTTAATCTTCTGGCCCGTAAGCACAGCTACCATAACATCAAGGCCTATGCTCAACATACTAGGAGTTAATATTTCTCTATGATACAGGGCCTACTAGAAAAAAATGCAAAAAAAAAAAAAAAAAGAGAGAGAGAGAAACAAAATAGCCAGCAAGAAATAAATAAGACAGAAACACCAACAAAAGCAAAGAAAACTACAAAAATAAGGAGGAACACTTATTTTTTTCTACTTAAAGCTGAATGGGATCCCTAAGGGGTCTTTTTGATGGTGACACACAAGAGGAGCACTCCACAGCCCAGATCAGAGAGGGCTCAGACATATAACTGAGGAGGCATGGAGGGAGGAAAAGGAGGAGGATGAGGAGAAGGAGGAGGATGACTAGGAAGAAGAGGAGGAGGAGGAAGAGAAGGAAAATGGGGGAGGGACTTTATAAGTGCTTGGCAAATTTAAACAGCAAGAAGACTGTTAATACAATAAGTGGTACAGACAGTAGTCATCTAGTCAAAAAACTGGTCACAAACTCTAGAAACTGCAAGAAATAATAATTACATTAACAATGAAAAATAAACAGGTCGATGATAACAGTTTCAGGAATCTGAATGTGTTTGTGTGTGGCTGTATGTAAAGTGTACACATGATGTAAGAGGAAGGAGGTCGGGGCTGGGTGAGGAGAACAGAGCGGGATGAGAATAGACTCCTCGGTGTCGTCATTTGTCAGCAGAGGAAAATCTTCAGTTTCAGGTGAGGTAGAGGGGCTTGTCCCTGCCTATCATGCTTCCACTGTTAACATAAGAACAAAAGAAGGAAGAAGATCAATTAAACACACAAAAAATTGCGGACTTCATTAACAAAAATAAAACATCAAAAGAATGTAAAAATATGTTTGTGTCTCGTTATCATGGACTTGGTTGTTCTACTTTTTGGTTAAGTTGAAGCTTTAAGATGAAAAAAAAAAAAAAATCAGATTTCATGAGAATAAGAAAGTATGGATTTTAAATTGGCTATGAAGAAGCAGAGCTTCAAACCCTGTCAAAGTACAAATGCTGAGGTTATAAATATTTCTTTATATTAGTGTTTAGTTTTTCTTTTGTCTTATAAGTTACAATATCATCAATTTAGTTCAGTAATTCAATTCAAAAAGTGAAACATGTCACACTTATACTGCAATCCCCTGGGTTTCCTTGGAGAGAAAACTTTTTAAACCAATTGAATCATCAGCTAAACTTAATGCACTGTTTGATAGCTAGGATCAATAAACCCAGTGATAGAAAGGTCAACAGGTGCTTTTGGCAGTTGGAGAACAGGCCAAGTGTTGTTGAAAATGAAATAATCTCTATAAGTCTTGTTAGAAAAGAAAAGCTGGAAGTCGTGATTATTTTTTTTTTTTCCTGGCAGAGCTCTGGTTTCAAGACTGGACACGGAAACACTTGTGGCCGACGTCTTGGATGTGTCTGTGTGTGGCGACTCTTGAAGACCTGACTGCTGTTCAAATCCTTGAACAGGCTTTGCTTCTCAATCCTCAAACAGCTCGGGGCTCGCTCTGGCTGTTTGCACCTCCTTCTACAATACTTTTTCGTTCTTTCTATTAAAATCATTCTTCATCATCCTTTATGAAGTTCCAGGTTCTTTGAGAATTTCACCTATTTCACCTTATCCTCTTTGTGGAGAGTGTAAAGTCAGTTCCATGTGTAGTTCAACTCCAGTCATCAGCACTTGGAGCCTGAATTAGCACATTACCTACTTCTACAATCTACAAATTACTCAATTATTTGATTCTGGTTTTTGAGGCGGATGCAGCTCTAAGTGTTGAATGTCTCTCTTATTTGCTTTTATGGAACATTCTAATTTTCTGAAAAACTAAACTTTATGTTTTCATTAAGCTGTAAGCAGTAGTTCACAGTGTGTAACGAGTCTATATAATATGAAAGTTTTCACTTTTTGAGTTGAATTATTGCGTTACCTTTTCAATAATGTTCTTAGTTATTGCAATGTATCTATATTTTTAACAGACTTGGTTTTACAACTTGTCCTATAGTCCAATAATCTGACACAAAACATGAATCAACTTAAATGTTTCCAATAAACAATGTTAAGCCGCAGTATAAAACATGTTTGTGAAGTGGATCGTTGTAAGACTATAACTTTGATCAATTACCGTGTATACACTGACCTGCAGTGGTTGCCGCACTCCCGATTGCAGTATTCTCCATCCCACTCGTGGGTCTGAGCCACTCCAGGACCGGGCCCAGAGCCAGGAGCTCCTGGTGACTGGGAACCCCCAATGCTCTTCTGGTACTCTGACTGGAGGTGGGAAAAACCCTAAAGGAGATAAATCAGGAAAAAATAAGCAAAACCCCTGAGCAGAAGCCTCATTACACTCTCATCATCCGATTTGTCTCAGTTTATTTCTGTACCTGCTGCCCTGGAGGTGGAGAGTGAAGAGAGGCCTGTAGCCCCATCTGGTGGGAGATGATTGGCTGGGACTGGACCTGCTGCATGCGGATGGGCTGGTTGAGGAGCGAGCTCTGGTGCAGGGAGAGCTGCTGGTGGGGGTGAAGCGGCGGGCTGATCTGGAAGGAGGAAGGTGGGGAGGCACTAATGCTGGGCAGCATTGGGGATTGGCTGAGGGTCTGTGACAGAGCGTGGCGTGGGGCGTGGCCTGCGTAGCTCTGCAGGTCGGTTAGAGGGAAGGCCCCGGGTCCCAGGTATGGCGATGACGACTGTGGGGCAGGTGGCACACTGTACAGCGGGTTGGTTGGCATCATATGAGAGGCCTGGCTGGTTTGGGCAGTTTTATTCTCCCCGGGGTCGTTATACGTCTAAAAGCAAAACAGGACAAATCAAAACAGTAATTAATCTCACTGTAAAAAAAAAAAAAAAAAAAAAAAAAAAGGTTAAAAAATTAAAAAAATTTTTTTTTTTTAAAAATTTTTTTTTTT
>NW_015112880.1:275101-288261 GCF_001443285.1 Poecilia latipinna
TTAAAAAAAAAAAAAAAAAAAAAAAAAAAAAAAATAAAACCCCCGGAAAAAAAAAAAAAAAAAAAAAAAAAAAAAGGTTCACAGATTAAGCAGACTTTATTTTATTAAACATTATTTGCTTTGGATGCTGCTTTACAAATGTGTAACTACAAAGTTTATCCCCCTGACTATTTTGATGCTATCATTATATCTACAATCTGTTATCCTAACTTAGCGACAGCTAAGTTAAGATACAAAAACTACTATATATGTATATTGGTGTGTATGTGTAGCTGATGCAGAAACAAATGCCAAAAAACCTGTGATGTAAACAGAATTTGCTCAGCTTTGTGCCAAACTTCAAATAGATTAATGAATAGAACTGAGGAATCTTGATTTCCTTTATAGAAAGCTGGATTTAATTCTATAAGGATGTTTACCACTGTGTTACATCACAAGTTGTTTAAACAGGAGTGTTGTAAGCCATAAAGTATTTAAACTGTTAATAATTTATCTGAAAAGAGCAGAGGAGAACTGAGAAGAAAAGAGGAGAAATGAGGAGTAGACAGACTTCTTACATCTTTTCCATTAAAGTGTTTAAAGAGAAAATAAAACTGGCAAAAATCTGTTTCAGAAGATCGTAATTTTGCAATCAATAAAAAAATAAAATAGGAGATTGGGCACACAGTCCTGATTGGTGCGTCCCTTCATTCAAAGACATTAAATTGGTCTAATTTTAGTTTATTCATAAGATTCAAAGCAGGTATCAACATGTAAACAGCAGAGGATAACACTGAGTTTCCTTTGTGTTTAGTTCAACTACCTCTGCATTATTCACCTTCTCTCAGTCTTTGTGTTTTGCTCTCCACAGCTGTTACAAATTTCTCGATTAGCTCACCTGAATCCAATACCCTTCTCCTTGCCTCATTATATATAAGCTCACTGGTTTTCATTACTTGTTGCTGGTTCATTCTGTTATGCCGCCCAAGCACCGTGTCCTGCTCTGCCTTTGATCCCCCCTGTAAGTTTTTTGTTATCTCATTATTAAAACTACTTATTCCAGTCACCATCAGTCCCTGCGTTTGGGTCCTTCATTAATCACATTGTGACATTTTTTTACCTTAAATTAAAGCGCTTAGAGTATGTTAACTTGTGTCCAGTCTTGTTATTTTTTCATCTTCTACTTATTCATTAACTCCACCCACCCATCCGCCCACCACTGCAGTCATCTACACCTATAGACATTCACTCAGCAGGTCTTTCCGTCTCCCTTTGTTTCCCAGGGGAAGATGCACATGCACGTATGAAACCCACGGATTCTTTCTCATTAACTGTCAGACTTACTAGAATGATGTGTGGTGGTCTGTTATTTAGTAATGGCTCCCATCCAGCCGGCCAAATCCCTCAAATAATCAATGGAACGATATGAAGGGGCAGATAAAGCAGGGGGACAGGAACATTTGCAGGGGTCAAGTGGAAAATGAAATAAGGAAGAAATGAGCTGAAGGCAGAAGGGGAAGAGTGAGATGATGGATTTGATTTGTTGGAGCTCATTTTTAAGTGGATAGCCAAAGAGGCTGTATTACAGTAGATGGAGCGGAGATGGTTTATGCTAAAAGACAGTTTATCTTTCAAACTTTAGTAGATGCTTTACATTTTATCTTTTAAACTTTTTTTTTATTATTATTTTAATTTTCAGACAAGGGAAGGGCCAATGGTATTTAGAGGTGCAATCAAACTTTTTGTTCTTTTCTTCTTACATAAACTGACAAATGTCACAAAACAAAAGGGCAACAGGTGCACACACAGGATGTAAATCCTTCAAATGATCCTCCAATTACCTCCAATTCCACCCACCCCAATTCACTCTGAAAAGACTCCATCTGTAATTAAAAAAAAAAATAAGAGAGTCATTTTGAAGGATGAGGCTCAGTCCTGCATTCAGATCGGCTCCTCCTGAATGAGAGAGAGCGAAGGTTTGCAGGTTTATTTTTGTCTGTCAGATCTTTTTTTTTCTTTTGACTCTCAAACTACCATCATATGGCATCAATCAAGCCTCTGCATAAGATACCCTGAATGTGTAATCGCACTAGAGACAAGAGATGAGAATAGTCTTTTGAGTAGAAAGTATGGCACAGTGAAGAGGCTGATGAATTAACTATTCATGCCTTAATCAAGGTGCTTGTTTTCTGCACATGAGCGTGAGAGGAAGTGTGGCGTCCCGTTCGGGGGAGGAGGGCTAGAGAGGGCGAGGAGGAGGAGCTTGGCATATGCTAATGTAATTTAGAGTTCAATATGTAGAACAATGTGGGGACAGATATGAAATGAAGTTGGAACAGTGTTACAACTGCTTTTAAGCTTCATACATACTTCATACTCTCTCCTTTTACACAAACATGATCAGTCAAAAAATGGTAATGGTCTGGACTTAAACTGCTTCAAAGAGAGGGCAGTGGATGTGAGCAAACCTCAGCCAACACATTAGCAGCCCACCGGGGAGGTACCAAGCACCAGGAGGACGGCAAATGACAGGTAATGTCCACTCCTGCTCTTACACATGCACGCTGATGAGCAGGCACGCAGACGTGCACTATTACTTTTTATTTCTCCCCAGGTTACAAATTGAGGTGTGTTTCAGGCCTAATTTTCCCTGTTTTCTTCAGAGCACACGCACAGCCTTTCTCTTTTACCTCCACTCATAAATACATTTACATATTGACATGATAACATTGAAACATGCATTGTTATTTATCTCTATAATAATGCATATATATGTCTACGAGAAGACGTACTAAGCCATCTTTGCTGTTAGTTGACCTTTTCTTTAGAATGAGAGAGGAATTCTGTCTAATTTATCATCCCTTATATTGCAGCTGACCCATGTATATCAAACATGTGACCCCCACTGTTACCTTGGAAACCAGACTGGCTCTGTAGGCGGCCAGGGCTTTCAGGTACTCCTTCTTAGCAGCCTCTGTTTTCCTCTTGTAGCTCTGCAGGAACAAACACAACAACAACAATGTTTGATTACGAGCCGATACCAAAGGTTGCAATGACCCTCCGTTCCACGTTGACTGATGCGGATGAGATTCGGGGAGTCACGGCTTAGATGGGAAAAAAATAAAAAATAAAAAAACATTTCACATGCATTTGCTGCACAATTATCAGGTCAAGGAGATTTTTGCCCATCTGCATGATGCTGATGCATTCGAACCATTTGCTTCTTGAAAATCCAATTCAGCTCAAAATGAAATGTCAAGAAAGATTCTGCACAATAACATGAAAACAGAAGTTAAACGAGGAGCGAAAGCCTGTTTGTCGCTCTGCGTGCTTCTTTTCAGTGTTCTTCTCTATTAAGGCTGTTGCTCATCTCTTAATCAGAGCTGATGTCGCAGCAAATCACTCAGATGTGTGAGAGAGAGAGAGAGGGAAAAAAATAAAAGAACTCAAAACAGCTTTAGCAAAAAGGCAATCTTGAACTGTCTGAATGAACCTCAAATGATGCGTTGAGACAGGGAATTCAAGTTAATGTCATCACATGTCACTCACGGCCTGTGTGCAGCTGCCGCTGCCTTTTTCATGCAGCAAAAAGAAAGTGGCAGAAAGTCCACCCTCAAATCAATAGAGAAGACTCAGATCTCAGCATTTTAATATGAAGGAGGGCACTCTTCTTTGCGTGAGTGAATGCAGCGGGTAATTACTGATCCTCTATGAGATACTGTCAGTGGCTACATGGGCAGGGTCATCTCTTCTCAGAGAGGTGGGGTAGAATAACCATTAAGCATTCATGGGTTGCCAAGTGAGCATAGGCTGGCAGCCGCTGACGCACGCACTCAATAAACAAACAAGCAAACAAGCAAGACAGCAAACAAAGCGGGATGAAGCCGGATACAATCTCTTGCTCAAACAGCTGATGTTTATCCTCTCACTCATCCCTATTTACAATATTATCATTATTACCTTGATACACAGCAGCATCCAAAAGTATTCATACCCCTATGTTCACATTTTGTCATGTTACACCAACACCTTCCAGAAAACAGTTCAGTTCAGTTGTAAGGAAATGCAGCGTAAATGACAGGCATTAATCAAAAAGACAGCCAAGAATCGCAAGATAACTCTGGAGGGGTTGCAGAGATCAACAGCTTGGGTAAGAGAATCCGTTGATGGGAAAATTGTAGCCTTGGTCAAGAAGAAGTCATGGTTGAAAGAAAGCTGTAAGAATTCCTTCTTAAAGTTGCCATACGCAAATAAGTCACGTAAAAGCCATAGCAAACCTGTGGACAAAGAAGCTAAGGGGAAATCAAAGATTAACTTTTTTGGCCTACCTGCAAAACAATCATGCAAAGCAACACTGCCAATCAGAATTAATCAAATAATAAAGATGGTGGTGGCAGTATTACCCCTGCCAACTTCTAAGCTGGTAGGGGTAATGGAAAAGAGCCAGAAGATAAGGGAAAACTTTAGAAGAAACCCATTCATGGGCTCCAAAGGACTTGAGCCTAGTGAAGCTTCACTTAGACATGTTGCACTGGTTTTACACAGCATTGAGCCAGGAGGGGAGAGAACTTCATACCACACTTCTGTTTTCTGTAAATGTCTGTAAATCATGTTATCATTTTTCCTTCCACTTCACAGTTATGCACTAATTTGTGCTGTTTTATCAAGCAAAATCCTCATAAGATACATTAAAGTGTGTAGTTGTAGTGCAGCACAATGTGAAAAACACTTCTGCAAGGCAATAAAAGTTTATACATTATGCAGCAAGCATAGGGAAATACTGTCAATTTTCATAGAAAAGTTCCCAAAATCATTTCTTAAGTCACTCTTTGCTTCTTATAGACTCAAAGTCTTTGCTTTTATTAACTCAAACTACTCCCAGCAGCCTTAATTTCAAATTAATTTAACGCAGCTAATGATCTACGCAACGACAGATACTTTCAAGCAAATTACTAAGCCTAAGGATGTCTAATTATTCCAAAGTGAGTGGATTCATTAGTGGTTGAAGCCGTCAAAGGCTGCAGGTCAGTATGAATTAAAAATAACAAAGCTGCAAGGAGGGATAGCATATGCCTCCAACGTAATCCCAGCACAGAGGTGTCCCATCTGAATTAGCCCCCTAATTGTACCTTAATGAATTGTTCTTGTTTGATAACCAGTTAATTACTGGAGACAATAACCCTGCGCCCTGCTGACACCGATGGGAGTGATTACCCTGCGAACGTAAAACCGAATGATCGGTGAGAAACAGAAGTAAGGGTGGGGGTGGGGGCAACCGAGGATAAGATGAAAGACATACTAAGTAGTAATGGATGAGAAATGTTAGAGGTGAAAAGAGGGGAGAGGAAATAAAAACTAACATAATAAAAGTGTACAAAATCTGAGTCTAAACAAGGGGTTTAATATTCCAAACATCCCGCTTAAATTAATTGACAGTTTGTTTTTTTTTTTTTTTCTTTTTTTGATTTTTTTGGTCTCTGACCTTTCAAAAGCACACAAATCCAAAACACAGACTCAATTAAATAAAGCTAAGGTTTCCCCTCACTCCTACGCAAATCCATTATCACTATCCCCCCCTCCCCTTTTCACTGCTGTAAAAACTGAAAATTGATCTTAATCTCAAATAACAAAAACAAGAAAAATTTTCTTTTATGTTTCTGGGGCAACCGTAGCATGTAGGCACCTTGAGGATAAAGGCAGCCCAAATAACTCATTGATCTTACACTTTAAAGCACAGGCCATTGGAACCTGCATAACTAGACAAAATTATAATGAAAAAGAAAAAAAAAATGAACATAAACATGTCTTTGTTCTGCTGTACCTTTGGATAACACAGAGGAAGTAGAAGAAACACAGTGAAGCTCAACAAAAAGGATCACAAGCAAAAAGCAAATGACAACAGTGAAAAAGTGTTGATCTTGTCCAAAGCAAAGGTCTAAAATGTGCTTCCTTCAATGCATTTATGTGAATTTTTGCTGCATGGTATGTTTGAGGAGCGCTATAGATAATTGGAAACAGGAGCTCTGATCTAGTTAAAACAAACCTGTGTTTAGGGGAAGGGTTGTGTTTACATTCTGGTGTTCCTGCAAGGCTCCAGAGGGTCTGACTGAGACATTAAAGAATACACCTCAACAGTGGTGATGTGACCACTGCATGTTGGAAGGAAAACCATAGTGGTGTGTATGTAAACAGATCAGGAAGAGTTAACTCTAAAATTGAAGCTGTATGTTGAAAATGTTTTCAGGAATGAGAAATTGGCATGAACAGCTTTCCTTACAGATGCAATTTACCAGAGTTACAGCAAAGAAGATAATTTTTTACAGTTATGGGCCTTTGAGGAGACATTTTAAAGACTTCATTAAGTGTTATTCATACCCTTTGAATTTTTGGGGGGATTTCTTGGCACCATTAACTTGTACATTATTTGGCATTCATTTGGTAGATGCACACAAACTAATGTTACATTGTAAATTGGAAGGAAAATGCTAGGTCCTTTTCTTTACAATTGAAAACGTTAAAGACGGCAAGGAAGCACTCAAGACCCATGGTAACTCTGGAGGAGCTGCAGAGTTCATCTGCTCAGGTGTGAGAATCTGTCAACATATGATCCTTTTTGTTGATCATATGTTAATTTTGCTCTCCACAAATGTTTACGAAAAAGCCTCAAAGAAAAACCATTGTTCAAAAAGAAGAAAGTCTAAAAAGTTCATTTTGCAGGTTGCAACAAGACAACAACATATGGAACAAGTCTATCTGCTCATGGGAAACCAAACCTGAATCTTTTAGCCTACAAGCAAAAATGTAATACTGCAATACACATTGAGCACGTGATACATGGTAGTGGCAGCCTCATGCACATTGTTTACTTCAGCAGAGATAAGAGCTCTCTGCGTTGATAAAAATCAAATCTGGCTGAGGTGGAGATATTTTGCAGAGCTGTAGTTGCGATGAAATGTGGTTGTTAAACAGTTTTAGCTCATGGGAGCTGACTACATGCTCAACATGCTTCTTACCTTTTTATTTGAAAATAAATGTAAAGTAATAACACATTGAAAGCATAATTTTCCATCCACTTCAGAATTACATGCTGCTTTGTGTTGAGCTGTTTCACGAAGTTGTCAAGATAAATGACAGTGGTAGTCTGCTGTATTAATTAAAGCAATCACGGGGTTATTGCCCAGACAGAGTGCTACATTTCATTCGATAATGAATCATTAACTCAAGTTAATTATGTGTCCTGTGAGGTGACACGTCTGATTAAACACGTGATGCAGAAATAAAGAAATTAGCTGTGGAGAGGTACACTAAATGGGGCAATTTTGCTGGTGTACTACTAGTTTGTTAGTTGTGTTCCTGTTTTCCTGGTTCCACTGTGAAGGACAAGTGCATGTGAAACGTGTAAGAGGGAAACAGAAAATTTAGACGGTGAAAAAATAAAAAATTGCCAGAAGACAAAGGGTTAAAGAAGCACAAACAATAACATTTCTGGAGCAGATGTCCTTGAGGGAAAACCAAGGACGAGGCAATTGCTAATCTTGTATTCCCAGCATGATCAAATCACCAGGCAACAGATATAAATAAAAGGACAGGAAATGAGGAATTCACATTCAAGGGTGTCAGCGGCGAAATGAAGATTCATGGTGAAGAGCCCCGGTGAAGGTGGCAAAAATTAACTACAAATAAAAGGGACAGCCGGCCTCCAAAGTCCGGCGTATAAAGCAGGTTCGGACGGGAAAGAAAAAGACACATGCTGGAGAGGGGCGCTGCAGAGAATGGGCTGCACTTTGTCATGGAGACAGGTGCTTTTATTTGACACCCAATAAGGCTGTGCCCCTGACTGGATATTCTAAAAATATGAGTCTGCGCACGATCATCAGACTGTCTCATTTTCCGTTCATTTCACACTATCATTTGTTACCACAAAACACACAGAAACCTATTCGGCTCTGTTGGTCTGGAATGTTTGAATGAAATTGAAACGGTGCTCCATTGTGGGAATCAATAAACTGCAGTGAATGTTAAGGCGGTTTCATACGCACAGGTCGGGGTGTAATAAAACCAAATTTAGCTGATTACATCTACACCGCTGATGGCTAAAAACAATGTTTCACTTCCTTCAATAAACACATTTAATTTTGTACTGATTGTGAATGTGTAATCCATAAGTAAACATATGAAACAAGAAGTAGAAGCTTTTCAAACGTGACTGTAAATAAATAAATGTGTCACGTCTCGCTGTCATCCAAGCTGTTTTAATGCAAAGCAGATAAAATCTATTTAATCTGTACAAATGCTGCTTGTTTGTACTACTTCAAAACTACATTTTCTTGTGTAAGTTTAGCACACAGCAAACAAATAAGAAGCTCAAAGACATGTTAATAAGGTTGCTTAGGAAGAAGAAAGAAAAGTGTACCGTAAGCTTTGTAGTTCTCTTTGATTCAGCGATAGCGGTGACTGGTTAACAAGCAAAAAATTTATATTTTATGGGAACAAGCTGCAATGTTTATCCAGTTTTATCTGCTAGATAAACCAGTGTTTTTGTTTCACCATATCTAAAAGTTCACTTTGAAGTTTTCACATTTTCAGTTTACAACTTACAACCACAAACTGTTGTGTAGTGAGATTTTATGTAAAAGATAAAATAGGGCATGATTTTGAAGTGGAAGGAAAATGATACAAGTATTAAAATTTATTGCACAGAGAAAAATCTGAAGTGATTAAAAAGTTTTAAAAATGATTGAAAAAAAAAAAAAAAAAAAACACACAAGATTCATTGCCCTCCTGAAATCCTACCAAGACAAGATGCGTGTATGAAGAGTGATGGTGTGTGGTGGAAAACTATCACTGAACCTCATGTGGCCTGAACACACCACAGTATGAAATTCCGTGTGTGTGTGAAACGTGAAAGAAGACATCCAAAACGTTGTACCTTTGAATTGTATTTACTCAACTGAACATGCGTGATTTTGAGTACCTGTTTCTGCTCCTCCCCCAGGCCGTCCCACATGGAGGCGACTATCTTGGAAACATCTCCAAAGGTTGCGTTTGGATTCTGTCCTTTGATGGCTGCCTGGGTGTCTCTGAAGAACAAAGCGTAGGCTGACACCGGCTTGGTCGGCTCATTAGGGTCCTTCTTCTTCTTCTTCTTTTGGGGCTTGGGCTTGGGCTTCATCATCTCTGAAGATGGCCGTTTCTCACCCGTCATCTGGAAGACAATCAGTGCACACACAACACAGAAACGGCTTATTGATACTGAAGTTGGTTTTAGCATTTAGATGTGCAAAAAAAAAAAAAAAAAAAAAAAAAAAAAAAAACTTCACCAAATGAATAATTATAAATGTGATGAATGCCTGTAACACCAGGTCCTGGTGAAGCGTGTAAACTTAATTAACTCTATAATTTGATTGCTCAGTTCAATAACCAACATTTGGATATTGCAGCAATGTTTCACTGACAGAAACACTTTCACAAGTTGACAGAAATTGTCTTTTTTTCTCTCCTAGAGCACTTTGTCAGAAATATCATGTGCTAGTTGAATTTATCAGACCTTTTCAAATCTTTATTTTGCAGTTGCTCAGCAAGTCATAAATTCAGACTTTTCATGCCTGGGCTGAAGGGAATTTTAAATCGTCTGATGTATCTGCTCTGGCTTTGATGTGGTCTCAGAATGAATTGGAGAGAGCAAATGGAATTACTTACTGATAGAAGAGATGGTAATCATTTTTATTCACATGCGCCCTGTGAAGCCCGGCAGAGATGTATAGGCCTAGAAATATATTTTTTAAACCAAAGCATCCCCCTTCACTTATACTGTATCACTACGAACTGCCGGCTAAAAGGAGATGAATCTGAAACATTGATGAGGTGGCAAAGTCAGTTATATACTCATCTGCATTCCTCCTGATGAAAACTGAGCAGTAAAAATGGATTGTGGCTACGATGCATAAACAGGATCAGGCTAAAGATCTGCTTTTGTTAAAAGACGTTTCAACAAAAGCAGAATTTAGAGTCAGACTTTAAACCTGAACGTGACTAAAGAAGCGGCAGAGATCTGAACTGGTAAGACGCGTATGAGCTTCCGACAAAAACATTATTCAAATACCAAAAACAATAGGAAACCTTACTGAGTATTCAGTTCTTCATAGATAAATGTTTATATATTTATATCTAATTAATTTTACCTCTGGAAAAAAAAAGCAATTTATTATTATTTTTATTTTTATATTTGTATTTGTATTATGTTCGAATAAATTTTCTTTACATTTCATTTCATTCACAGATGATCAACACCGTGTGCACTGTTACTCTTTACAGAAAATATTTTCCAGCTGAGCAAAAAGTTAAAACACCCTACCATTTCACAGCTATTCTAAAGATATCAGCTTTGACTCAGTCAGGGACTTTCCATTTGTTATTTCTCAGCCAAGTTCTACATCAGCTTGAATTTTCTGACAGAATGTTTTTAAGTTTTCCTCAAGCACCCTTTGATGCAAAGTAGAATACTGTGATGGTGAGATTGCCGGATCCTGCCGTTCTCAAACCATGACATATCCACCTCTCTGCCTCACAGTTTGTGTGTCTATCTTTTCCTGGCATGCTGTGTTTGGTTTATGTAAAACATTTAACTTGTTCTGGTATCTGAATAAGTAGATTTTATACTAATTTCACCAAAAAAGCATGATTCCAGAAGTCTTGACTTTGGATGTGTTTTCTTTTTTTGTTGTTGTTGTTGTTTCTGGCAAATTTTAAATTGGTTTTGTTTTCCTTAGAGGGGAAACGTTTCCTTGTTGCACACTTCCTATGAAAGTTAAACTTGTGCACTCCCTTTTTGATTTATAAAGAGTGTGTTTTCAACATTCAGAAAACCAACCAAACATGGCAAGAACTGAACTCAGTGCTAAACTACCAAGCAATTACACACATAAGCGTGGTGTAATAATTTTAACTCCAGCTCCAGCAAAAACGATCAAAAACTCAAAAATAATCCTGAATTCCTCCAAAACCATTCATCATGCTTGCCATTAAGCCATATCAGACAAGCCCCTGCCTCTACTAAAGAAGCCACATCAGTACCTTTGAATGAGGATCTGTCTCCTCCTCCTGATTGGAGCTTGAAGGAGAGGGTGTGGCTGATTTACTTCCAGGAGGCGAGGGGGAACCATGAGGCAGTGCGCTCCGGCTGACCTGAGGGTTTAGCTGAGACAGTGCGCTCATGGGGTTGGGCAGTATCGGAGGTGAGCTGTTTATCATGGGGTGGTTACGGGCAGGATCGTAATGAGCGCCGTCAGGGTGCTGGTGATGGTGTTGCTGTTGGTGGTGGTGCAAAGCCATCTCCTGCATCTGGGATGAGAGAAGAACACCAGCTTTACTATCTTCTCTGCTCAGAGCAATAAATGTCGCCAATTAGCCAAATGTGCAAATTGTTTTAGGTGGAGATGACATTTTTGATGTGGTATAGTCTGCATAATGTTTGGAGAAAAAAAAATGCTCACAGGTGTAATGTGGACCTAAACCCTTCAATATGTACTTGCACATTCTAAAATTTTTAAATGTTTCCTTAAGGTTTCCTTATTTTGGGGGGTAAAATGATCTAGCACTGTCCAAGGGTCTGAAATGTTATTTTCTTCGGGGGGCTGAAAGAAACGGAATGCACTAATGAGTCACAAAGTATCACAGTAGCTATCATCCTCTATAAAACAATTAACTAGTTTCAAGAAACACGTAGAACAAATTCTAAGTAAAACAGCATCTCACACACAAACACACCCGTTAACGCTGAAGCTTCCCGCTAGACCGAAAAAAAAACTAACTTATTCTTGATTTCTCACTTGACTTGTTGGTTTCCTGTTTTTATTATTTCGGTTCCTCACACTCAGATTTGCTTTATCTTACAGTTTTTGTGGCATCTACATTTAATCTTCAAATGTTTGCATCAACATATCAAAACAGTCAACCAGGGGTGTAATCTAATTTGATATTAGGTCCAGTTAACACAGGAATGTTGTTAATTTGAGTTGTCTGACACTCAATGAAAGATGTCATAAGTAGTCAGGTAGTGTCAGCTTAGAAAGTCGAGCCAAAAGCCATGAGAAAATCCTTTTCAAATCGTAAAATTATACTGAAACTCACAGCAGGCAGACCAGTGGTGAGGCAGAACCACTGCTGAACTAGCACTTTGTAAAGAAAACACTGAGCATTCTACTAGTGATGGTGGTGCAAAAAAAAAAAAAAAAAAACTTCCTTACACTTAATATCGCAGCAATTTTGCTCATGATTTGCAGCTGAAGCCTACCACCACCATCTTGCTTGGAATGAGCTTCTTTACATTCCTTTAAGTTTAATCCTGATTCCTCCTCTTTTTGAATATAAATGAATAAGTTAATGATTATGTTTTAGAACATGTCAGATGATTTATATTGAAAGAATCACTGTTTTTTTTTTTTTTTTTGTAGAGTTTAAGCAATCAAGAACTGAGCAGTTAGCATCTCCAGCTTGCTGACTGACAAAATTACAGCCAAATCCCATCACTGAAAATATTTCTCAACAGTAAACAGAAATATTTCAGTGCTCCTCTGAGTTTTTGCTTCACCAAACTTGGCTTCACTGGCAATAGTGCTTTCTTGGCAGTAGTTCTGTTTCAACTACTGTAAACACTGGCTCTGTTCTACTGGTTCTATGTTAGTATTAACTTGAATCCAGTCCAGGAAAGAAACATTCTTAGTCGAGGGTGGGCTCATGGAGACTTTAAATGTTATGGGTGCCCGAGTTATTTTTGCTTTAGATTTGTAAAATTTATGACAATAAAACATTCAAACATCAATAATCAATAATCATAAAAAGCACACTTGCAAACATGTCACAATAACAATGCATGCCATTTCCCAATCCCAATGGACTGCCCAGATCAAATATTTGGTAGGGCATATTTTAAGTGCCATGAATGCTAATTTGTCCTGCAAATAATATTCTAACCTGCTGCGTAAACTTCACTTGCCCTCAATCCTCACAGTAGATATAAATACATTGTTTTGTGGCCAAGATATTAAAGCTCAAAAGGACTGCTGGGACATTGTGATGAAGAAAAAATAATAAAAGCTTCAACATTTTTTGTTCTCAGTCATAGTTGTTAATCAAGATCAGGGTCAGAATATGCAGTAGCAATATTAATAACTCTATATATA
>NW_015112880.1:292386-295661 GCF_001443285.1 Poecilia latipinna
CTCAAGCTCCCAGGCCTCTGGTAGAGGACCCGAGCTCAGAGGATGAAAGAGACCACCCGCGGAGGGTGAGAAGGGAATTATATATATACCATCAACACGCACTGAAATCCTCTACAAAGAGTAAAAAAAAAATTGTCTTAGTGATGTAATGACGCTGCTCCAAGCTACGTCTCTGGATGTGGAAAGTAAAAGCCATTCTGTAATAGGATCAGAAAAAGAACAGGCTCTACTACCAGCTTTGGTTAAATAGCATAACCACTTGTGTGGATACACCCGATAGGTGCACGATTTACATTTTAGTAAAAGTTCAATAATTATGCTGAAGCTACAAAAACTGGAAGTAAATAGAAACACATATTAAAATATAGGTTTTCCAGTCTTAATTTCCAGTTTCAGCTATTCAGTTTCTTTTCTCATCACAATGAGTCACTCAGTGAACTGTATCCTAATGCAACATGTGAATGTTATTCTATTTGACGACGTATCCCTTAAAATGAAATGTAATTTTTGAAGCCGTTCTCTTTTACATTCATTCCTGTTTATTTCCGATGACCTCTTGAGGGAATAAATGCAGCAGTTCTCAGACTTAATTGGTTATGAAGAAGGACTTCAGTTCCTGCGGCTGAAAACGAATTCTTGAGAAGCCAGAGCTTTCAGCACCTGGTGAAGCAATCACTGAGCCAATGATATTGATCAACAACCCCATCAGCCCCCTGTAGGTGCATTATGCTCACCGTGTGCAGTGAAGTAAGAAAAAATTACATAGAGCCACGTCAAACAACACCTTTTTTGCAATAACTCGAATCACAAATAGAAGCAAAAGTGGTGCTCACAGCTGGAGAGAGAGCCCTGCATGAAGAACACCCTGCAATAATTACAGAGTCAGGCTCTCACAAAGTTCTGGTCTTAGCCATCTTTAATCTACAATAATAACCGGATCAAAAGCTCTTCTTCAAGATTCATGCGGACATAACATGAGCACCGTGCAAAGGATGCTTTTAATGCAGGCATAAATGGGAATGTTTGGCAATTTACAGATCAGAAAGTGATGAGCTTGCATTTGTTAGCTCTTTTAAACATTTATGAGTTAAATAATACATAACACATTAGTGCAGTGCTAAAAAGATCAAATTGAAAGGGCCCGAGCATATGAGGTCTTGATAAACACAAGCTGACGTTCAGGGATGAAGCCTTGGTTCTCTAATCGTAATTGGTCCCAGAAGATTGCTAGAATAAAAACGGACTACAAAGTAATGTTGTGCACTTCTCTGGCCTGCTTTGAAAACTCATAATATTCACACTACATTAGATTCTGCATTTGCCTCAGCAGCTGCTCACAAAAGCCAGCCCTGAACAAAGACATTCCTTTTGCATTTCAAATAACCACGCCGTAACCTCCCCCATCCACGGAAATCTCAGACTTCCAATCTAATTTAAAACATCATTACTACACTACTGAAAATGTGAGAAAATAGTGGTGGCAAAATAAGTTGTTCTGAAAACCAAGGAGAACGAAAGAAATGGATGGAAAAGAAGGAAACACAATCTATTAATGTTTCATTTCCATGGACTTGGAAGGATTCTCCCTACCCAAGAAGCACTGGGAAAAAAAAAAAAAAAAAACAATTAATCAAACAAGAATGGCCTATCATTGCTGTGGCAGATGCATTTCCATAGCAACAGCCTCCTAGCAAAATTGTCACCCTTTAATCTGAGTCACACAGTGTTTAATATAAACAAGAAAGAGACATGCAAAGCAGTTCAGGAAAAGGAGAGCAATGTTTTATGGTGGAAAACTTAGTATCTGGATACAAATATAAAAAACAACAATAATAAAAGATATATGCCACAATAGACAAAAATCTTGTATCTTTCTCCTGTGGATGCAATATCAGAAATTATTTTAACTAAATAAAATAATTTATCTTTTATATTAAGTATAACTTTTCATTGATTTTATGTGTGTGGCTTCAGTTGTTGTGGTAAATTTACATGTTTTGTTTCCTATTTCATTAAGTCATTGCAATCTAAAAAATAATAAGCTATTTTAACACAACTACATAGCTATTTAAAAATATAGTGTCAAAAACCAACTTTAAGTTATATTACTGAATTCTTGCCTCTTGCTCAAAGTACTGTCACCATAATAATTTATTTTTTTTATAATAATTCCAGTGTTCTTTTTGCAACTGAGTGCTTTAATTGGTACTTTCACCTGTATGAGGAAGAAAAAAGCAAGAGGTTATCACACAGTGGCATCAAACCTGGGCTAAATAAAACTGGCTGCAGACGGCTGTGCAAATATTATGAAAGAATCTGATAAAGGTTGCCGGTTGCCATAGGTACTGTATGCTAATTCCTAATGGTGTCTTTCAAATTGAAAGGTAAAAGTGCACAAAAGAACAACTATATTTAATTGGTCTTTGCTCTTTTTATTAACCGCTGGTAACATTTCATCGAAAACAGGAGGGTAGCTATGACTTCTAAATTGCAGCATTTTTAGCAACAAAAAGAAAAACATCATACTTATTTGACTAAGCAACATCCAAAATGCTGGATTCTGATCATCAGAAGTGAAGAAAGGCAGACAAAGTTGTTTTAAGGTTTTAAGGAAACCCAAGGAAACTTCATTTTATTAATATACCAGAGAGTTTGGTATTTCCTCCTGTTACAGAGCTGACACTAGTGCTAACAGTCAGCCAGCTGTGTATGTTAGCAAATAAAGACAAGCAATGAACTTATCCCCAATAATAGGGTATATTTGATGTCATTGCAAACATGTGTACATCTTAGTGTACATGAGACGGACTGATAAGTCATAATTGATGAGGCAAACAGCAGGAAGCCTGAAATAAAGTAACTCTGTGTAAAAGGGTGGTTTGGAAACAATATCAACTTTCTAGTGGGAAAGTGTATGCACTTATTACCAGAAAATATGATCTTGCATGCTGTGGATTTAATTATTTTCAGTTTGAGTTGCTGTAAATATTTAAAACCAGATAAAACAAGCTGGTGTTTATACTTAAGTTTATTTCTTCTAATTTTGTTTACATTTTTCTCTAAAGAAAGACATTACCTTTTTAAAAATTATCTGGTATATTCATGGTATTTAACTGACACTTAACATTTTTTTCTACCAAATACTTGAGACAGAAATAGATTTTGAACCCTGATTTGATCATGTAGTGGCCACTGCATTCTTTTTTTTTTTTTTTTTTAATAGGATTGTGATATATTTTTTTCTTAGAACAATTTATTGTAACCTGTGTATTTTT
>NW_015112880.1:299088-308934 GCF_001443285.1 Poecilia latipinna
TATATATATATATATATATATATATATATATATATATATATATATATATATATATATATATATATATATATATATGCATATGTCAATAAAAAAAATCCCTATCCAAAGTCAGAAATGGGGCAGTTGGGTTTTTACTTTTGGTGACAGGCAGCCAGGCAAAGCCAAAGTGTGATGTAAAGCCAGGAAACTCGGTGTGAGCTCGTTCCTCTGCCTTTGTTACGCCTGTCGTGTTTGTATTCACATCTTGTACATCATAGTCAAATGGGAGTCAAATAACAAAGGCTTTCCAATTATGTGTAGCACAATGTGTGAGAGATGGAATATCACAAAGGCATTGTTCCCCCTCTGCTCCTGCTGACCCTACCTTCGAAATGGTTTCATGGCCACTCCAATTGCCTGCACCATTTGATTTAGCTAAAGGGATTTGACCACCAGCACTGAGATGCAAGAAGAAAGGAAGAAAGTCCTATACACAGCTATAAGAAAAGAAGGAGAATTATGCTCCATAGTTGAGGACAGCAACTGAACTCTGGGATTTACCAACTAATGTTGTTATACCATTTACCCTCACTTTGAGAAGGCAGATAAGAGTATGCAAATTCATTGCACTGGCATCATCACAAAACTAGTCCATTATGCTATTGATTCTGTAAATCTTAACACAATATATACACAAAAAAAATAATTGAGTGGTTAAAAGATATGAAGAAAATTTGCCTTCAAATTTTAAGTTATAAATAAAAATATAAAAATGATGAAGCATTTTGTCCTTAGATGTTCTTTGATATCCGTCTAATTTGGTTTTCAAAGAGAAATCACCTGCTGACTCTTTTAATCAGCAGTACCAGAAATTTCCCCGTCCCGTCCTGCCCCGTTTGAATAAGCTGCACAGTGATCGATGCCTCTGTGACTCCAAAGACTTCCTCTCCTACTCACTGCTTGACTGGAGCCATCTTGTTTGGAGTGATGGCTCACTCACACAGGTTCACGGCTGCTATTGTAAAATCAGCCAGCGTTTAATTGAAACAAATGACTATAATAATAGAACATTATCCCTGCAGGCACCCGGCCATGACAGCTTTAATTAGAGGCGCGTTCGAGACTGATCCTTCAAAAGCACAGCCGGCGCGCAACAAGGTGGTAAACACGCCTTTAGGTTGGGAACAGACCCGGCTCCTCGCAGCCCTCAAAGCTACTTCTCATTTACCCCGAGGGCAAAGCACTAACAACTCTGTTCCTCAAAGAGCCTTCGAGCCTCCCGCCTCTCCTTCCCTCCTTCCTCCTCCTCTCTTTCTCTCTCCTATCATGCCTGTCTTTGGTTTATCAAGCTTATAGATGCCCTGGAGGGTCATTTACACAAGCTGAGGAGAATTAATAAGAGAGTGGATTCATGAATCATGCGCTGCTTATGTATGAAAGCAAAGGCAAAGCGCTGTGTCGGCCTTCTTGTGACATCAGGCAGATGCTAAGTAAGGAGATATGATGAACAGTGGATGCCTTATGTTTCAAACAGAAAAATATAAGTGTGTAAGTGGTGTTGTTTTAAGCACTGAAAAAAAACAAACATTATTGTACAGTATTTATCTGAACAGAGCTCCCTTTGTGTTGTCAAAACAAATTACTTTGATCATTTCAGGAACAAATCTATATAATATTCAAAGCCACATTTACAAGCCACATGTTTCTCTACTTTCTGTGCTCGGCTGAGATTACAAAATTATTCTATATGGAAAAGAGCGACAACTTAAATGTAAGCTACTCTAAAAAAACAATAAACAGGTGAATGGATGTCATAAGCTATAAAGAGCAAGTTTCAAGCATGTCTTTGAAACGTAAAAATCATGTATTCGACCTGGAGTGTCAACATATAAAGTGCAGAAGTCACACATTATTTGTGATTTATCATTTGTAAAAATCACGAATGTACAAATTTTACTTTTAAAGGTTAGGATTACACAAAACAAAATTATTCAGATATCATTATCACAATAATAAGATTCCAAAGTCAGTACGCAAAATTGTCTCAGATATCCCGATATGTCATCAGGGAGTACTATAAGTGCACTAGTGCTTGCGTAGTGTTCAGCACAGATATTGCTAATAAATGAGATAACTAACTGAACTCTGGTCATATTGATAAAATAGAAAACTCAACAGCCATCAGTATTTTTCATAACAATTTTTTATATTTCTTACAACAGTTATAGCAAATATGTGTTATTAGTGAGCATCTTTAAATCTATTCGGGTATCTGAAGATCTTTTAAAACCCCTCATGTTTCATGTTTGTTATTATTATCCCAACTGTGAATCAACGTTATTAAGTTTTGCCTATATTTTATTTGCACTGACCGAAGTACTTGGCCTTATTAAAAATGTCAAACATGTTGTGCTCTATATAAAATAAGGGAACTCCTATATTGCGGAAGATAAACTTACGAGCTATTTTACGAATTATTGAATGGATTTATTTAGTAATTTTCTTCCGTATTTTTTTAGCCATTCAGATTAAATGACTGTTATTGTTACTGTTCATGATTTATTCTGAAATTGAGAAAACTGAGATATATAGCACAAAAATAAAATAAAATAATCTATTTCAAAATGATCAGATAGAAAATTTTACCTGTTTAAACACAGGATTGAGTCTAAAAACAAAATTACAGGCGACAGTGTTATAATATCACTGGAAGAATAATTTGAAGAAAGAAGTTGCTGTTTTTTGTGAGAACTGTGAGCCCCTTAAACATTTTTCAGAGTGAATCGAAGGCAGTGCAAAAAGCAGAGGTTGATTTGCAGATAGTAATGTCATGATGCCCCCCTTGGCACCATCCTCCATGTTCCTCATTACCAATAATGTGAGATAGAACTTCCTTTACTTTTATCCCCCCTCTAGCCCCTTCCACTACCACCCCTAGTTTTCTTTCTTGTTCCTCAGTTCCACCCCCCCTCTGTTTTTCTCTCTTGTGGTCCCTTTTTCTCCCCCTTTCTTGCTCCCTCTCCGCCCGGGTGTGTCTCTGAGCTCACCTCACAAAGCACAGCGTCAGAGAATCAGAGCCTCGGCTGACATGACATGTAGGAGATGGTTGTGAGGAGCGGCGGGGACACACACTCATGACAGCAGAAGGCAAGGCTCCTCCACTGCCACTAATGAGACTCCTGACTGCCGTGTCAAACACACTGCGTGCGCGCGTGTATGCGTGCGCGTGTGCGCGCTCAGGGCAGCAGAAAAAATGCAGAAGTAATGAACACAAAACAACAAAGAGCACACATATTTCTGAAAAAAAGCACACAGTACTCTATATGCCATGCAATTGAAGGTCATGTCAAAGCAATATGTAAAAAAACGCACTCACCGAGGATTTCACACATCTGACAGTGGCCATCTTCACCTTATCGTCAAGATTTGAACTATTATAGCGGCAAAATGTCAAATAAATCAACCACTGATTACTGTGACCATTAAAAGTACCAACCTGTAACACAGACTTGAATGTCTTTAAAGGTTTTCCTTGATTCATTTTTTCACTACATCTATGATAGCAACAAGGAACACCAAGATCACTTTGTAAGGTCTCAGCTGATAACACAAAAAGTAGACATGAAGTCATAATGGAACTCTTTTCTTTAATCTTGTGAAAATCTCGGCATAGTTTCTCACGCTTAAGACATCTTTAAACTACATTCTGTGCTCTTCTGCGATAAAACGTCTGTGGTCCCCAAATTCAGCCCGCACTCTACGGACTGTGCTAAGCAAATAAACCAAGTGTCTTTTTAATCACCCTGCCTCAAGCCACTCCTGTGCACGTTAACCAACCAGAGTGGCAGCGTTGTTTTGAAGTGGTGGCTGGTGGCACAGCAGGAGGTGAGGCGGGGAGGGAGAGGCGTCCCAGAGCGAGACGACACAGCTCCCCCCCCACCACCACCACCACTGTGGCTGAACACTCCTGCCACCAGAGGCAGAATAACCTGATGGATGACTGAGATGGGGCACGGTGCAATATGGACACGATTTCATGCCATGATAAATCTCAGCGGGGGTGTGTGGCTAAGTGTAATATAAAATTCCTTATCTTTGTATCAGCTTCTCAGAACACTGTCTATCTACTGTGACTGAAGCTGTGTTTTCTTTAGCTTCTGTTCTTTGCTTGAATACCGCTGTTGATTGCATCTAGCGTGGATAAAGTCACGGAAAAAAAAAATATATATATATGATAGCTCATGTTTTACTCTTCTGCTTCAGAAATATGATTACAAAAGTGCCACTTTGGAGATGCTACTGTTCGTATTTTGATCACGGTGAAAAGCGAGACTATAATAAAAGATTTTATTTGCAAAAAAAAACGCCTGCACTGTGAATGAAATGAAATAACGTCACTTTTTTTTTAAAATTAACAGGCAGAAATTAAGTCACCTTATCCTTTGATAATATTAATGGTAATTGACCTTATCAAGGTGGAGAAAATAGACGAGTTGCCATGCAAGCATGCAATAAAAAAAAATCCCTTTAAAATGGTGAAATTGGAAGTAACCTCTACTTTTAAAATATTTCTTAATATACAACTACAGTTTCATATCACATTGCCAGAGAAATAAGGCACTTTCTCCCAGGAGATGAGAAAAGAATTGAATTTTTCCTTATCGGTCATCTATTTTTCTGCAGAATGCTATTACTTGCTGCCTGCCGTTGCCAAGCAACAGGAAATATTAATAGGACCTTTTATTAGCTCGGCTTTACCCGTGGAGTACTAAAATGAGAAAGTGGAAAACATGAATGTGTTACATAAATCTTTGAACCTTTCAGGATTTGCACAAGTCTCTGTTTGTCCAGTGATTTATAGCGCTGATGGTTCATTTATGGGAGAGGGAGGTGTGAAATACCAAAATGGAACATTAACCTGAGGGACAATTTGAAAATAAACAATCACACAAAAAGTGGAGGGGATAAAAAAAAAATAAGGAAGGAAACCAGTTTAAAGCGAAACCATCCTCTCTCCTGGCTGATGATTTCAAGAGGCCATCAAACAAGCAAAAGGCATTTTTGTTCCACTAGAAGCATTGATCATTCAAAATCATCTACGCCCGAATAAACATTGAAATAAGTAATGCAAGTCCCATTCTATCACTGGGCTTGTTGAACTGTGGTGAAAAGCGACAGACGTTCCATCAATTTCTTCTTCTTTTTTTTTTTCAGACCCTGTAATCCCTTTTAAAAATCCCTGAAAATGAAGGTCTTTCAGAGGAGAAATAGGTTTTCTTCATCTGAATAGGGGGTACAGTATAAGCTCCAAAGAGCAGAAAGTCTTAAAAGACAATTTTAAAGTTCATATTGGCGAGAACTGTAAATGCATTTAACGGCAGGATTTTTGAAATGTCATATTTTATACAAAGTTAGAATTACAGGGATTCTCTTCTTCCTTGAAAACATCTTTACTAAAGCATCTCCTTTTGTTCCAGGTTTACACAGAAAACCAGCAGGTGTACAGTCGGAGATAATACCCTAGCTGGGAGCCTCCGTCGGCGAGCGAACACATTAAAACACACCTCTACTCTCTTATCATTTATTCATCCCAGCTTGTCTGTGACAAGTTCAGTTGACATTGCAGCTCATATTTCATTCACACAGGCTTGGGGAGCGAGCACCTGCCAGGAGCACTTAATACCTTGTGAGGAAAAACAAAAGCATGAGACGAAAACACAGGCTTCCGTCCAAGTTAACATGACAGTCGGGGTGGGATTACTACTTGATAATTAACCTCAGTAGCTGAGGATAAGGGGCTTGTTTGGAAATTATTACTCTAAAACATTGTAACAAAAGAAATTAGGAGAATGGATTTGAATATGAATGCAGCCAGCAGCTCTTTAGCAGCACACTGACCAATATTCTGCTAAATTTGCATTTTATATTCAAGAAAAACTTGAGATGATGATGAGATAATACCTTTGAGCCTGATGGAGCTAGGGTTGCTCGTGCATATAGCTCTTTCTCCTCTTACACTGCTGTTATGCATGACATTACCTTCCTAATTATACATTCATCATCTGTTACATATTCAAAACATCACACTCAAGCCGGTCTGATGATGGCTCCTTCTGAATGAAGCACAAAAAACTTCATCAAAGATAATTTATTCCAGCTGCCAGCATTTTAAAACACCATATAGGCCTTTTCAGCTTAAATATATTTTAGGCACACAGGTGTGAGGCTCACAGAGAACAAAGTTTTTCCAGTCAATGAATAAACAGCTTTGCTTTCAGCAAGTTCGGGTGTATTTTTTAAAGTGGAAAGTGACTACAATGTGGCCACTTTGCTCGCGAGTCCAAAAAAATTATTCACCGGTAGCAACAGAGATGTGTATCTGTTCTGGGGCTGCATTGATAAGATCAATGCAACCTGAGCAAGGCTATTAAATTTCTAATGTGTTTTGGAACTTGTAGATGCTATGACAGTCAGGGCATTAATGGAGAGAAGCAGGGAGAGGCTCTGCCAAGTGCAGTGGAGCATCAGAGAAAAAGGGCTCTCTCAAAGATATCAAGTTAGTCCAGGAGCAATTTCAGACCACAACACAATAACCAGCAGAAATGACAATGAGCACTGAAAATGTACTCCTTACAAAATTAGGAAAGTGGTTAATTATGCCTTTCATGTTGTGACTAGAGAAAAAAAAAAACACATTTTCAATTAACTTCCACTATGAATGAGTGGATTAAGCCAAGAAAATCTAGTTTTCCTAAGAACACTACAAGCCCAAGAGGAACGGTTTAGCAAACACCGTGTCGAATATTTGTACAGATCCGATTAACTGATGGTTTTGTGCCAACTAAAAGATAACAAAAGCCAAACTGTTCTTATGAAGAAGTGACCAAAATAAATAAATAAACATGTTTTGAAGAAACTTAATAGATTCATTTGAAGCATAAACAAATTAATAAATAAATAAGCTTAATTTAAGTTGATGCAGATATCGCTGCTGATATATTTTAAACTATTTTCAGGTTTTCCCTTTTTTAACATTTTAATAAATTGCGTCTGAGTAATTGTTGGACATCATGATTGACAGCAAATATTTGAAAAAACGGTACCATAAACCGTCTTCTTTTTCTCTTCTTGACTCTACTGAATTGGATTTAATGTTGCATTGAACTCTGGGGTCAAATGCCACAAGTTCTTTGCAGTTGTTGCAGTTTTGCATTTTTTGCATGTTTTCATGCATGCATTTTCTGCAGGTACTCCAGCTTTATTCCACAATTGAAAACATACATGTTAGGTTAATTGGCAACTTTCAGCCCTAAGGTTATTTGCATAGTTAGTTTCTAAGATGAAGTGTGACTGACAACTGAGTCACTCTGCAAAGCTGAATCGGATCAAGCACATACAGAACACAGATGGATGAAATAAAATTAATTCATAGTTATATGGTAATAAGGCTTACACAAGAATTATGATTAATGAGAATTTGGGTGGCAGGACTATTTGTCCCCTGCTCTGACCCATCAAGGCCTCTACAGTGGTAGGCTAATCAAAAAATAAAAATAAAAAAACCTGCAAATGTGACATGCTAATTCAGTGATGTTTCTACAATATTAAGAGTGGGTCGAAAATCTATAATTAGATAAATTCTACTTTGATTTTAGTTATAAAACAAGTCTGTAATATTTACTTTATGCCACTTTGTAAAAAGTTTCCCATCTATGGAAGCCCATCACACTGAATTTCCACACTGCAGTGGAAATTCAACATCACAAGCCTATCTTTGCTGATGGTAATATATAACGTAACATTTTCTTAGGAAACCATGGCAATTAAAATTGTACTTTGTCCAACCCTACTAAATTAACTGAGTTCAACGCCGGCCTGATTTATTTAACATCTTGTTTGATGATTGTGTTTTGCAAATTTAACTGAGCTGATGCCACCACATCTGAAACAGACCAACAGAAAACCATATTTCAGTTAAACGTCCCCATTAGCCCTTCAGCAGACATAATCTTGTCTGGGATTCTGTCTGCTATTGTCTAATGACTTTGCTTCCGGGGGCAACAGATGATTGGTTGGTGCTTCAGTGCAGTCTGCCAATATCTGGATAGTGAATCACAAATAAGTGGACAAAAGCATCAGTGTGGGTGAATTTGAAGAATCTAACAGAGTAATCTGAAAGACAGATAACAACCTGTTGTTTTTAAGTTCTTGATTGGGAAGCTTTTTGTCTCCACACAGATTATTTACCTCTATATCAGAGACAGCTCAAATATGGTTAGTTAATAGTGCCTCACTTTCAGATTACTAAACTTAACATACCTTAACAGGACTAACATATTCAATAAAACCACACAATAAAATAAAAAGTATGGAAAAAAGACTGAAAATGTCTTAAGAAAAATTATTTTGCTCCCCAGTAAATGACTACTCGATGTGTAGCTTTAGTTGTGCTAGGTTTTCTTTGAACTGTTTTCAAGGTCTTTTTTATTTAAGGAGTGGTTTTCACAGAGCTAAAAAAAAAATGTCCATAAAATAATGTTATAAAATGAATCATCCATCCATCAATTCATCCTTGACAAGCTTAGAAATGTTTCAGAACCACCTTGAAGATCTAAAATTCATGTTTTATTTCTGTCAATATGGTTTATCTTTGCCGTGTTTTTTGTAAGTGCATCGAAACGAACGGGAACAAATTGTGTCTTTGTATCAGTCTGCCAGTAACAAAGCACCCAAAAAAATAACCAATCAAGCAAAGCCACTTATCAATTCTTACCAAAAGCCCTGTGATTATGATCAACCACTCCAAAAGGCTACTTTGCCTGAATCCTTGGGGTTATACAATCAGGCTATTTATTATTATATGTTTATATTGTTGCACTCGTATTGGAGTACTTTCAAATATGTGCATACTTCAATCCAAATGGTGCCACATTTAGAAAAAAAAACAAAAAAAAACAGCAGCTTTCAGCTTTTTGTTGAGATCGAATAACCTCATTTCACTCAACTGAATTATCTCTAAAATATCTAATAATAAAATCCAGGAAGTACAGAAAATTGGAGCTATATGCTCATTTTGAATAAGAGTTACCTTTTTTTATTCTTCTTTACAAATTGTACTTGCTTTTCCAGCCACAATCTCAACCACCCCCACCCAACCCCACCATGTCACCCCCAACCTCTCCTCTCCTCATCTAACTCTATTGCACTCTTTTCATTGCCCAGCTCACGTATTGAATCTGCTTGATGAAAACAGATCTCACTGCAGCACCACAATAGAATGGCTGATGCAGGAAAGATGAACCCTAATGGATTTTTTTTTTTTTCAATGTGCTCAAGATTGAATATAAGGCCTGACCTCCAGATGTAGTGGATCCATTTCAACGGCAGAGATATTGTTTATAGTGAAGACAAAGAAATGTATAAATAAACATACTTGGACACTCACATAAAAGTACAATGTCAACACAAGAAGCAGATATTTTGCATGGTGTACTTTTATGCAACCTAAACAGGCAAAAAAAAAAAAAAAAGTGAATTAACCAACACTATTTATCCGCCCATGTCAAGTGAGGAATTCATAATGATACCATCTCATGTTTGAACTGCAGAGTTTGCTTAATTACTCTGTTCAACAGACTGTGTCAAGGTGAGGCACCAATTTAATAGACACTCGGTTCTCAGCACAAATGAAACTCCGCTACGGTTTGGTAGTTTTTGCCAGAGTATTTGATTTAGAGAGAGTTTGCTTTATAAGCTCCTTTTTTCAGGGTGAAGTTGAAGCAGGGCACTAAAAGGATCGCTATGCCTCCTTTAGAGAAAGTTGAAATGAAAAGATTATTTTAAAGTTTACTTTACAAATTCATAAAA
>NW_015112880.1:312030-330164 GCF_001443285.1 Poecilia latipinna
AAAAATGAACAAAAAAAATTATTTTAAAATTTTTTTTAAAAATTCAAAAAAAAAAAAAAAAAAAAAAAATATATATATATATATATATATATATATATATATATATATATATATATATATATATATATATATATATATATATGTGTGTGTGTGTGTGTGTGTGTGTGTTTATGGAAGGCACATCAAAACCTCCCTACATAATAATCGTTCCCCCTCTATGTGTCGCCATATGTGATACTTTTCTGCAGTTTGCGAGTAGGATACTTCCCAAATATCAGACGACAAACTGAACGGTGCTCTGTGAGATGTACTCTGAAGCTTTTTGAGGATTTTTCTTTTTTTTTTTCCCCACCAATCTTGGTTCACAAATCACTAAGCAATTTGCAAACCAGCTCCATCTATACTGTAATTAAATTACATACGGGATCTTTGTCAAATAATTAAATGACTTTCGACGGCAGCAGATTGAACTAGATTTTATTTAGTGGTATCAGAGTAAAGAGGGCCAAGTGAAAAAATAAATATACTGTTTTCTTTCGTCTTAATTACTGTATGTGCTGCTTTGCTTCAGTCTTGCACTTGCAAATCTAAAAATGTACACTGTTTAGAACAGTAACGTGGCACTTTCAGAACCTAATTTAAACTGGGCAAAGCATTCAGTCTCGTCTCCAAAAATAATCTTTATATGATCCAGGGTTATCAAAACAGCACTCACAAGAAATAACCCTTGCAATTGGAGATTATTTGTTCAAATTTCTGTTCGATATGTTGCGCTCGCTGCACATTCGGAATCTCATGCATTTTTATCGTGCAGCCGACTGTATTCAGCTCCATTAAAACCGAAGCGTGGTTCTTTCCAGCACAAACAAACACGCGCCGACGGTGGAGTGAAAGACTGGCCAATCAAGCAATGTCTCCACAGTAAAGGTCATGACCAAAATGTGAAATGAATATAAAGATAGATGACATGTGAAGCTAATACATCAGGGGAATATTCCTGCAATATATATATATAATGCATAAGATGTTTGCATTTGAGATCTTTATCAAGATCTATTTCAATTGCTGTTTACCCCTCTCCCCTCTGTTTGTGATGAACATGATACATCACACTTGACCTTGATATGCATCTGTGTATGTCTACAGTATACTGTATAAAACAGATACTCTTATCTGCTTCATAATCTTACAAAACACTCTGAGAATCTCTGATAATTATAATGGTAAAGACCGATGAGAAACAGCTATCATCCAAAATGCTTTGGGGGATTTATAAAAATTACAAAAAAAAGGCACAGCTGGCAGAAACTATTTCTGTGCCAGTTTATGATATCTGTCATTATCCAGTAAATTACAAGGGCATGAATTCCTTTACCTTAAGCCTCCACATAAGAAGAATATATATTTTTTTATGTTAAAATGGTTTACCATGTAATTTGTTTCACTGGGATCTCAGTGCTGAAATCAATGAAAAACATCAATGCCTTCTGCTTCCAAATGGATGCATTCAGATCTGACACTGCCAAACTTAAGAGGAACAATTTTTAGTCAAACACTTACATATTTGCTGCACAGTGACGAACAAAAGACTTATCTGAATATCTTGAACTTCAAATTCACCTTCAAATTCAACCACAAATCACATATTTAATGCTGCATCTACAACACAGGAATAAAGACAGCAGCATGTGTGTTTACATTTCATACTTAAACCTTCTGCAGATTGTTGTGCTGTTCTGATAGAAACCTGCTTCTTGCAGCAGTTCCCACAAAAGCAATTACGGTTTTGAGATGCTAATTTGCAGACGAGCGTTTTTTTTGTGTGTGTGTGTGTGTTTGGAGCTGAGGGAGTAATCAGCATGTATTCATGTTTGACAGATTGACCGATGCATGCCGTCGAGGCAGATATGATGCTGATGGATTTACCCACAATCCTTTTCTCCATGCATTACAGCTGACAAGGCAGCCCCTGAACAATCATCTGTTCCCTCCACTTGGCCTACGTCTACTTGTCTTGAAAATTACATTAACGTTTTTGGAGCATGATCTGTTTCACTATAGAAATCATTCATCAACATCAATGTCATTCAAACATTAATCATTACAAAACATCACATGTTTTTTTTTTTGGTTGCTTTTAAATGTTGGAGGTGCAGGTGTTCTGTGAACTTCAGATTACAAAGAATAACGCAAATGTACTTTAAATTGACTTTATTTTAAAGTAAATTTGCTTTTTACAAATTAAAGTTAGTGGAGTTAAAAATTTTAGCTTTTTTTTTACTATTAAATGGGCTCAAACATGTGTAGTTAATACTGTTATCCAGCTTTGGACTGGATCCTACCAAAGCCCATTATTGGATGCAAAATCAAGGCAGTTTTACTCACCGAGGGCATTTGACTGGAGACAAGGTGGCTGTCCTGTGCCAACATGTTCGACATCATGAGCGTTGGCAGCTCAGTGTACGAGTATGGGTTGATGAGCCCATTGTGTGGCAGCGAATGACAGAGGTAGCCCGTAGAGTCATGCTCCATCAGGTGAAGAAGAGGTGGCTCGGGGTGGTTGGGTGGAGTGATTGGTGGGATCTCATAGTCTTCGTCCCCAGTCCCGTTTCCACTTGAAGTGCCGCCTCCTCCGCCTCCTCCCCCGCCGCTGCCCGTCTGGCCTGTGTAGCTCTGACAGGATGGATAAACAAAGCGAGAAATAGAAGGAGAAAACAATCATACAATCAAATAGAGTCATATGAAACTTAAGAGAAGATTTCGAATTTTCTAAAGCAAGAGATAGTTATCTGAGGCATTTGATGGCTATCAACAAGCGACAGAAAACTATGCCACATGGTAAAAAATGGAGATCAAGTTTTTAACCAAATGTGGTGTTCTAGTTGTTTCAAAGAGAGAAAAGACAACAAATATATATATCCTTAACACATGTATTGTGATACATCAAGTAATACTGAATTATTTTAATTTACAAATTTATTTCATTTAGTGTTTCGCTTCTTGAAAAAACACACAAAAAAAAAAAAAACATTTTTTTTCAACCAAACATTAAACATCTAATTTTAGATGCAAACATGGAGCGCCTGACCTTGGTGATAAAGAAAACCAATGCATGTGTTAGCTGCTGCTCAAACACTATAAGTCCAATCAGATCAGAGTCCTGCACAGAGCAGGAAGAAAAGAAAAATAGCAGGGAAATTCAACGGGGAATGAAAAGCAATTTTGTCTGAGATGATCCAACTTGACTCCCATTGTAATGACTGAGTCAAATTAATCATCACAAATAATATTCTGGTGTCAGCTATTCAAGGGGTTTTTAATAGAATTTTTATGATTCATGTCTAGCGGTATACATCAAGCAGTCAGTTCTGCAACATTTCTGAAATCAATTCAATATCATCTTTGTGTAGGCTGTCATCCTCGGCAGCAGAGTGGTCATTTATCTCTCAAACAGATACTTTTGGAAAATAAGGACCATGAAGAGACAGGAAAAGGAGAGAGGATACAGGGTACTTTTTTTTTCTTGTTTCACTCAATATTGTTTCAGGATGAATGAGGGGGAAAAAAGTATTTTTTGGCAAGTAGCATAAAAAATTTGTAAAACGGCAAAGATGCTTCCTGGTTAGAATGAGGAAAGGGTAAAGTATAAACACATTCATGCATACCAGAAATGTAAACTAAACTGAGTCCTAATTTATCCTGTTTTTGTTTCTCTCTCTCTATCTCTCTTTTTGCATTTTGCATTCTGGTATTCATTCCGTGTACAGTACCAAGAAAAAGTATTTTTTTCCTGAGTTGGCAGTATGTCAGACTTTCAGATCATCTGAGTAAATGCAAGTTCAGTTTTCAAATGAAAATTTCTATATTTTTAAGTAGGAAAATCTCCCTAAACCTACCCGTCCCAATTCTACAGATCTCAGTTTAGTGTTTGTGAAATGAACGTCAGCTTCCCAGAAAGCGATTTTAATCGCACGCAATCAATCATTTAATTCCAGTGACCAAATATGCAGAGAATTTTGTTTTTACCCAAATGTTTCACAACACACATAAATTAAAAAAAAATAAAAAACATCAAGGATTTATTGTTCTTGTCTTAATTTGATTTACTTGGTCCTAAAATAGACTGAAAGCAAGCTTCTATAAATTTACTGGACTGTCCTTTAAAGACAGATGTGTCTGTATGCCTTTGGGAATGCTGTTATTGTGTGGCCTAATGGACAAGAAAACAAACATTTCCTGAGATTCAATTCCCCTCATAATTGTTGGAAGGAAACTAAATTGTCTGCTGTAAACACTGTTTATATTGTGTGAATTGAGTCCCTCGTGTGTGTCCCCCTTTTAGCCACCGTTTACTCATATGTTCGCTGTGCGAGAGCACCAGGTAATCTGAAGGAAAATCATGTTGAGTCATCACAAAGCATGTTCATCAAACTGTTGTTTTCCCCTCATCCTTTATCAATAAACGGCAGAGGTCTGGAACGATGTTTTCAGTGGGTCTCTCGTCTGCTGCATTTGATTGTGCAAACAGGACGAGGAGTGGAGATGTGTCATGTGTTACATCGCTGTGACGGTTCATCCAGTGCCCTTGATGATAAAATGTAAATAGCAAGGACATTCCCAGTTGGATTGTGGCAAGATAAATTATTCATTATGCCACTGTTCAGAATGAAATTGCAAGCACAAAACTGCATGTACAGCTTGGTTTTATGTATACTTTAGTCTTCTTTAAAAGCCAAATCCACACAAAGGCAATTCAAACAGTGTGTCACATGGCATGTTTTTGGAGACAAATGTCTCTTCTTTCTTTTGATATTCCTCAGAGTTTAATTATGAAGCAAATACTTTGTCTAAAAGCGTCACTACACAGATTTTAATCCAACACAGAAACATCTTTTATTAACCTCATCTGCTCCTTGCAAGACACTATAGGGAACATTGTTTCCAACGCACAGTATGCTGTCTGCACAGCGAGAGAAACACAATCTGCAACGATTTAATTAAGACACAGATCTCTCGACTGCAAGTGTTGCATACCAGCACACCTTTCATTTCGAGAGAAACAGATGAATAGACAGTTGGTCTGGGACTGAGAGAGGAAAAAAAAACATTGATTGGGGAGCTTTCCAGCTTGTCTTTTACTTGGCACAGATCTCCAACTCCGTCTGTAACACTGCCTGAGTACTCAAGGCCTTCTGGAGATGATATTGACTGTGGCTAATGGCTCATTATCTCTATATTCTTCTTATTATTAGATTATTGTTGTGGTGCCTGTAGAAATCAGGATTTAGGACATCATCCAGTTCATATTAAATTGTATATCCATTATAGAAATGTTCCGCTGTCAAATATAATTAATTTGCACGATAAAAAGCTGAATGCCTTTTTATGGAAGTAAGAAACATAATCTTGGTCTGCTGTTGTTGCATTGTGAACTGTAAATATGAGGCAATAAACCAGTCTGATGGAAGACAAAATGATCACTTATTTAAATCTCTTTTTTTCCACTTTTGGGGGATTTTTATAATAAAAAAATAACTTGCCGAGATAGCACAGTAAAGCAGATTGCAATGAGTGACTTAGGTTTTTACCTTTGCAAAAGTAGTTAGTGTCTAGTCGTTGCCAGCCATTAGTGTGGACTAACCACAAATGCTTAGGGCACCCAGAACTTCTTCAAATTAAGTGGCACATTATGTTTACATAGATGGAATTTAACAAAGTAAATCATTTTTGAAGCAGAGCAGATGTGACAGGATGAACAAAAGATAATTTCTCATGTTGCTTTTGTACTTCTCATTTTTCATGTTTTTCATTTTATCAGCAGAGTTCATTTTCGGAGTCCTCCTTCCATATGTTTGCTGTGTTATCTGTGTGGCTCACGGCAAACTGTAAATGGGGTTTCATTCATTACCTCTTCTTTATACTCTATAAAGGCCAGATTAGTGGAATTTAAACAACTAGCTCTCCTGTCAATGCATCATCCCACCTGAACACGACTCCTCCAGAGATCTGGATTTCATCTGGAGATTTCATGTTCTGTAGACTAAAAACCTTTTTTGAGGTATACTGCAACTGTATATACATAGAGAAAACGGATGACACAAAGGTGAACTCTATTCATTAATGAATGGACTTGGAATTAGCTGCACTGACATTTATTTGGGGATATCAGAGTAACTACGCCCCTTTTTTCATAATTATATTTTTTAAACATCTTTAATGTTAAAAAAAAACTTTCAAAAAAAACTACTTTACAAAGTAATTGCAAAGTAGTGGAATTATTTTGTATTGCACTAAAATATCAAAACTTGGCACAATGTAGACAAGGTATGAATCCTTCTGTAACACAATGTATGTTGTGTAAAGTTGGAACACTGAATGTTTTTATATAGTGGAAAATGAGTCAGCAAAACAAGAGTTTAAGAGCTCCATAGTCACACCTGGCTCTTATTTTCTACAGAGAAAAAGAGCTTAGATTCGTCCCAGGGGTAGAAAAGACAACTAGAAGGAAGATGATGACATATCTGTCTTACAACTAATGTGCACTTATCTGCCTATTGGAGTGCTTTGTCACACTGGTGATTTATGCCTGAAATCCCTCGCACAACACCACCACTTCCATCACCTTCGACACCCTTCGTTCCAACACTTTTCCATTTCCACTATGCAGCCCTCTGCACTCAGAGGAAAGACCTGTTATCTCTTCTTCCCATGTGATTGTAAAGAAAACGGTTGATTTATGTTTGGAATGATTTATAAAAGCTTTCATCATTTTTCTTCGTTTCATTCATTCTTGCCAAGCAAGACTACAGTTTACATTTGTGAATTATCCTGTTTACAACAGATCTTGTTTGCAAGACAAATAGTTGCTGTCTGACTACAAAGATCTTCAAATTTAAATAGCATGAGCTCTTTGCTTTTGTTACTCCATTTCTTCATCATCCCTCTCCTTATCTATCCATCTCTTCTGTCCATCATCTCGGGCTTAATTAAAGCCATAGCTCTTCCTCTACTACAATACCAAGTTAGAGGGTATCAACACACCATAGAGCCCAACAAATGGGAGGTTGAGAATGCCGAGGATCCAGTTGCAGCCATCCTACACCTCTCCCCCCGCCCTGCCCCCACCTTCTCTCAGCTGGTCTAACACTGGCCAGTTTTTTTTCCCCTTTAAACCCAAACCAGTTTTGGTCCATGCACAGCATCTAGCCTGACCCCGATTACCCGCTGTCACCATGCCTTCCTGTCAACAAATCTCACTCTCAAATAGCCAAATTGTATTATTTATCTGTCACTATTTTGCTATTTGAAAAAAAAAAAAAAGAGCACCGGTGAAAGGGATGTCCTGTGAAAATGTGCATTGGGAGAGGGAAAGGTGGAACAGAAAGAGAGATAGGTTGATGGCATGCACTCATTCAAGAACATAAAGCCCAGAGGGAGTGAAAATACGGAGGGAAAGCAGTGTATAATTGCTGTCAAAAGCTGAAAATGGCCTCATTCACCCCCAGATACTCAGCTGATTACGAACTAATCCTCACTGACTAAAACCAGCCTTTATAATTGCATGTACCTCCCTACCCCATCTTTCCTTTCATGTTTCCTTTCCTCGTTCTCCCCTGTGTATCCTATTCCCAGTACTCGTCTCACTTGTCAGTCGAGGTCAAGAGGTCATCTCCATCTGATCGCGTGTCAGAACAGATTACAATCAGAGCTTTTGTGCAATGTCATATTTCATTATGCATTTGACTCATCTCCCTGGTCCAAGGGTCAGTGTGATTTGATTGGATGACAGAAATGATATAATTTGTGTTTAACCCTAGGCTGTACGAGGTTCTGAGTGGTGTACTAATGCATTTTGCAAAGACGGGGCAGGCCCTCTCCACGAGCGACTAATTTGAAGTGGCACACCGCAGAGTTGAAGGAGAGCCAGAGCTGTTGCACAACATGCCGAGGTTATAAGGGAGGCTTTATCAAATAATAAACACAACCTCCCTCTTACTCCCTGCTTCACGCATGCTTTCTCTCTAAATCTGCAAGTTGATGCAAGTGACTAAATATTAGCTGCCTTCACTGACAAATCTCTTCCTTTTATTCCTATTTTTTTCTTGGATATATTGAAAGTATGTCATAGGCTCTCGTTGTTCTTTGTGTCTTTTCGTCTGCCTCTCCCCCGTCCCCTCTCGCCAGTCGCACTTAATTCTGTCAGCTGCAACAACTGCACTGCTATCACGTTTTCAGAGCAAGATTAGGCTCTCCACCAAACTGATGTAAAAGTTTGTATGGACATTTAATCAGGCGCCGTGTCAACAGACAAGATTTCAGATTGTCGTGGTTGCGAGGACATGCAGATGCAGCGATATCAGTGACAATCATGATCTCCTCCAATGTGGTTGGGGGAGAAAGGTAAAAACACGGGTGCTCAGGTTTCCCAATAGTGATCCAGAGTCAGAGTGATGCCAATGCTGATACTGCTGAGGATGGTGGAGGGGGAGGAAGGGGTGAGCATAGAGGGAGAGAAGAAGAGGGAGCAGAAAATAGGGGGGAGGGGAGGAAAGAGACATATCCAACATTTCAAATGAGGACCATAATCAAACTTATTGCCTGACAGGGCGAATCTAGAATTACAGTGTTGCTTTGGCAAAAACAGAGTATTATTTCTCCTCTGTCTCTTCCTGTTGGGAGCAGCCATGCCTTGTTAACAGGGAAAAGCCTTTTAAACCTTGCTCATTGCCTGTTCTGCAATGCTAAATAGCAGCTACTGATATTGCTGATTTATGAGTTGACAGAAGTACAACAAGGCCAACAAACAGCAGCTGGTAAGCTCAACTGCACAGTTGTCGTCTGTCCGTGCCCCCAGTTAGAAATTACCATTAGTGTGTGGACAATTGTGCCACTGTGTGTGAATGACAAAAGTAATTATTGTTATAAGAAGAAGTAAATGGACAAAAACAGCAGAATAAAGGGTGGTGGATGAGTACCGACTGACTGTCACAATGTTCAAAATGACAAAGGGAGTGCTGATGGCGCAGTCATCCAAACAAACATGCATTATTCTGGTAATTGTTAGGATCCTGTCACCCTCAAATAACGCTGCTGATAACTCTAGCCCAGGAGAAAAAGGGTGTAAAAGAGCGTGTGGATGGAGAAAGTGGATCCAGTCTGTGCATTTATGGTGAATGTGTCTTTGTGCAATTACTTCTCAATGTTTTCGCTCTCATACCTACTTTTCTCAAATAAAATCCAGTTTTAAGACAGTGCGTCCTATCTGTGCATCTGCGTGTACGTGTGTGTGTGGCTGTGATGTCAGCTCTGCTTGTGTGCCTGCTTCAGAGTCAATGAGGCTGTGTATCAGTGGCTGGCACAGCTGGTGGGAGCAGGAGACTAACATCTGGACCCTCACACTCCTGGTGCCATTGTTAATAAGAGGCTGGTTGTGAGTGGAGGGGAACGGAGGAGACAGCTCTCGAGTGTCAATGAACATCCCTGTCTCTTACTGGTTCTGTGCTGCAACTTGCACTTCATGTGTCACAAAAAAAAAAAAAGGTTCCACACTGAGCCTGGAACAGAGATGTGGAACATTTAAAATAAATATCTGGATAAAGATGTTTTGTTGTTGTTGTTTCTTCTGTAAACCACGCAGTGACATTCATTAGGTCATTTAGGAATTTATGTCGACAAATTAATTTAAAGATCTCTAACATTTTTCCAATATAATTTTTGTTTTGCTTTTGGTTTTAGTAGCTTGCAAAATGACCTGATGCTATCTGAATAGGTGAAAATAAGTTTAAATACTTGCTCAAGTAACTGTAATTGAAATGTTTTGGTAATCATGGTAATAATCTGTGTAAAGGATTTGGGTGTGTCTGATAGCAGAAATGTGTTATGATAACCTCAGGCCATTCGAGTTGTAATCTAATCAGGTGTGAGATGGCATGTTGTTTTTATTCTTGTAACAGTGTGCACAAAATACTACAAAATCAAATCCTTTTTTTTTTATTTTGCTCTGCATATTTTTACCAGATAGAACTAACAAATTTCTTCATCATTGGATGATTTATTGCATTTTTTGAACATTTTAATATTAATGCACGAGGAAACCAGTTGTAAGAAAGTTCTAGATTAAATCTATCTTTAAAATAGATGGAAGCAAGAAGCTTTAATAGCTGTAATATTCATGAAACAGTCATCATACGTTCCTTCGGTGCGAAGCTTTATGGCAGGTAGCAGTAGAATGTAACAAATTCTACCATATTCTTTTTAACCTACATACAGATATACACTCACTTGAGAAAGTATTCACACCTCTTGGTAGTGAAGCCCCTAGAAAGTTTGGTGCAACCATTTATCTTCAGAAGTCACATGTTTAGTGAAATGAAGTCCACCTGTGTGTAATCTAAGTATCACATGATCTGTCAGTGTTTATACAACTGTTTTGAGAGGCCCCAGAGGCTCCAACACACCCACTAACCAAACAATACCATGACAACCAAGGAAACCTCCAAACAAGTCAGAAACAAAGTTGTTAAAAAGTACAAATCAGGGTTGATTTGTAAAATATATATATATATATCAATCTCAGAAGATCACCATTAAATCCAATATCATCAAATAGAAAAAAAAAAAAAAAAAAAACGTATCTAAACAAACCTGCCAAGAGAAGATTGTCCAGTAAAACAGGGTACGGTGTGATGAGGGCTTTAGTACAGAGGCAGCACAGAGGCCAAAGTTAATCCTGAAGAAGCTGCAGAGTTCTGAAGTATCTCTCCCTACGACCACAATAAGACATACACTTCACTGAGCTAGGCTTGGAGTGGCCAGGAGAAAGCTTTTACTGACGGACAAAAACAGAAAGACTCCTTTTGAGTTTACCAAAAGGCATGTGGAAGACTCCAGAAATATATCAAGGAGGGAGCTTTGGTCAGATGAGACCAAAATGTAACTATTCAGCAACCAAGAAAACCACCGTCTGAAATCAATTAATCTTATCACCCCAAGAACAACATCCCCACAATGAAGCATGATGGTGGCAGCATCATACTTTGGGGATGTTTTCAGCAACAGCGACTGGAAAACTAGTCTGAGACAAGGCAGCGATGGAATGTACAGAAATGCTATTGACCAAAACTTGCTTCAATCAGTAAGCAATTTGAGACTACGACAAAGGTTTACTTTCCAACAGGACTATGACCCAAAGCATACTGCTGAAGCTACACTCAAATGGCTTAAGGGGAAATGTGTCAATATATTGGAATGGCCCAGTCAAAGCCTAGACCTAGAATCTGTGGTTAGACTTGAAGATTGGTGTTCAGCAACTGAAACCATTTAACTTGAAGGAGATTGAACAATTTTGTCTTGAGAAATGGACAAAATCTCAGTGTCAAGACGTGACAAGATCATAGAGACTCATCCAAAGTGGCTTGCAGCTGTAATTGCTGCAAAAAGTGGTTCTACACCGTACTGAATTAGAGGGGGGTGATAGTTATGCACACCAAAGTTTTCTGTTATTTCGTCCTCTGCGTTGTTTGCTTCGCAATAGAAAGAAACTGAAATGTTCAAAGTTGTAGGCATGTTCTGTAAGTGAACACTTTTATGAACATCAAAGTGATTCCTCACCATAGGGTATGGGGGCTATATAAAAATGCACTATATACATGTACTTCTCTTTTTGCAATTGAAAATAACTGAAGATTTGCCTTACTTCCCCTGTTGCATTTAAGTTTAACTCTGATATTTCACCATTTAATGTTTCAATCTTTTCATAGTAAAACCCTCAAAAGCATTCACACTAATTAAACTTTGATATAAATAATTAAACTCAAAATCTGCTCACCATTGCTGTCATCATTAATGTGTTAGCACTCTCATTCAAAGAAAACCCCCATGCCAATGTTGGATGCCTTGAAAACATGCGAGCATGTGGTACTTTTACTAAGGTGTAGAATTAAATAGATGTCCAACTCCTATGAGGCACATCACACCTCACTTTCTAAATGGTGGGCTGCTTTAATACCAAGTTCTAAATATTTTTTTTTTAATGTAAAACAGTACAATTCACTGGCTCCAAGCCCCAACACCTCTGCTTCATGCTGTTCAGCTATTTTATTAGGGGAATTTATATAACCTCATTTGAATTTGATCAAAACTGAGGAAATAAATCAGCATGAATTGTGTGTAGTTTCAACACCTTAAAAATACTGCATTAAAATTAAATAGACATTTTGTGGCCGAGTATAATGCTCTAATGCCCCCTAGGTTGTTTTTTCCACAGCAATTAAGGAAAAACTATTCAAGACAAACTAGGAAGGTTTGCTTTTCAAAAGAAATTGAAACCATCTGATGCAGTGAACTGGCTCAATATAAGGTATGCAGTATATTTTATCTGTTTTATGAAACTCTGGCATTCAGTCTGGAAAAAAGTGAAAGGTTGGTCTCTCGTCATTTTATGGAAAGGGTCAAAAAGCTTCCACAAACACATTAAGGGGCCATTAGTTTTATCTGTTCACCTCAGGCAACAAGGGGGAGAGACAGCATGGCAAAGCTGACCTTACACAAATATACATACCTACATTTATTTACACACTGCTCTATTGGGGGAGCGCTCCAATAAGGGCATTTTTAAACCGGGTAGAAGCATTTAAGGTGAAGAGTTTCCAAATGACTGTTAAAATGCAACGGTGGAAAGAGCTTTCCATCTTTCTACTGCTGCGACAAATATGCCGGCACATCTTTTTGCTTTGTCTCTGCTCAATGCTTCGTCAGCGAACAGGCTATAGAAATATTCTGGCAGGCTGCTCTTTGTTTTCATTTTCACAAAAGATGTAGTGCGGGAGTGAAAGAAGGCGGAAAGAGAGAGGGGGGGGGAGCGAGGTAAAGGAGGAGGAAGGTAAAGGGATGTTGATGGAGGTTGGAGGAACATGTAGGAAAATAAATGGAAGGATTAAAGTGAGGAGGGGAAGATTGGGAACAGAGGTTAAAGGGAGGTGTGGAAGAAAGGATGGAGGATGACTGAAAGTTTGGAGTGACGAAAATGAAGAGAGGGCAAGTGGAAGTGAATAGGGGTGGAGTTTACCATTCCAGTACCTACAATAATGTAAAACACCACAAGGAAGTTGTAAATCAGACTAATGTGAGCAAGCTGTAATTCAGACCAGCAGGGCCATGGCGTGAGCGCAGGGACCCTTGAACGGCAGGAGTTTACAAAATGCCAGCGCTCTGCTTTAATCAGCGCAACAGTCAAAAGATACCGTCTCCACCAATCAGCTGGCTTCCTGTCAGTCACACCCGACTAAACCTGACCAATCAGCCTTCATCGACTCCCAGACCTGCTAACTGAACTTTGGGCCGTGGCCAAACGAGAGAATTACTCATCCAAACAGGAAAGGTGGAATGGCTCTTTAATTCAGAGCGCAGAGGGAGGAGGTGATAGATTTGTCAAAAGGTTAAACATAAAAGACTCTGAGATCATGTTCTACAATAGCTCATCAAAAACATATGAGGGATGAGAGATGCCAGGGAGTGCAGGACTTAATTAAATTCATAAAAACAGAATTTCAAGAAGGTGGACACATGAACAATGTGATGTATCTGTTCAAATCTGCTAGCAAGAGGTTTCACACTACTAAATCTGTCAGTAATGGCAAGATGAACAGAAATAACCAGCATCAATAGCCCAGTCTTTCAGCAGCTTGAGTCAGAAATCTAATTATAATAAGGTGCTTGCTTCACTTTCAAAAACAAAACTTTCCACCAATTGTTCTACTCTCACTAGCTGTAAAAAAAAACAAAAACCTTCTCAGACAGAATTATATCTCACAAGTGAAATAATCTTTTCCTCAAACGACTTCCAAAAAATGTCCAGATGAAGCACAAATATTGTTTTTAAAACTGGTGGACGAGCTACAGAAAATGGCTCATCATACAGACCTTTTATCATTTTATGCAAAGGGATAGAAGAGCAATGCATTATCTCAGAAGTGAGAGGAAAAATGTAAATGTACTCCACTTTGTCACTTCTCATCCAGCGGACTGCTTTAACTGAGCAATCCATAATATTTCAGCTTTGATGATCATAAAATGGCCACGGCCCAATGATCCCGCGGAGCTGGATTCGACTCTGGAAGTGTTGTAGTATGGCTGTAGTTTGGCTGGGCTGCACGCACTCACACACCCACCACAAGCACACTGTGCATGTTAAAACCACATGCAGCGTCTTGGCAGCAAAGACACTAAGCAGCAGCCAATCAATAAAACCTTGTTACGCTAATTGCGAGATCATAATCTCCGTTTCTACTTCTGCTGAATATCCAAACAGTCACTCCATTAGTCGAATTATTCCCCTGTGCAGTTTCTCCGTCTCTACCATCCCCCCCACCCCATCTCCTGGTTTCCACCACTCGTTTCTCCCTCTTTTTTTTTTTGTGGCATATTTCTCTCAAACAGCAGTTCTGCTAAATTAATTCATAAGTCAGGGAGAACGACATCAAAAGAGAGCATTGTCAAGGTAAAGTGCTGATGAAGTTTCTTTTGCTGCACTGTGGAGGTATGAGAAGGCATCTCCACAGTGCACATCTTTGATCGTAGCGATGTGTGCTATCCTGCTTAAAACCAGCAGCAGGAATGTATATTGCTGTCGAAAAGTGTTTGCTCCCTTACAAATGTCTTTGCTTTGTCGTCACACTTAAATGTTTCACATCATCAAACAAGTCTTATTATCAGACAAAGATAACAGGAGCACATATATTTTTTTCTTTTTTTTTTTTCTTTTGCCATTTAAAGGGGAACTTGTGTGCATTAGATGTTTGTCTTGCTGCACAATCCATGTGTGCTTGAACTTCGGGTCACAAACTAAAACCTAAGCATTCTCTGCAGAATTTTCTGTTAGAGTGAACTTCATGGCTCCATCAGTTATGAAAATGCAAAGCAGCCCCACATCATCACACCACGTTTGACTGTAGGCGTAATTTTTGTGTCCCGAAATGTTACTTCTACAACTTTTTAAAAAGTCTCACAATGAATCCACAGATTTATTTTTGCTCCGTTTCTTACTGTTAAATCATTAACACTAACCTAATTGAGGCAAGTGAGACATGAAACAACTTAGATTTTGCTCTAGGTTCTTTTGTGAATTACTGGATGAGGTGCCAATGTCATTCATAGACAGATTTACCACTGTTCCAAATTTCTCCATTTGTGGTTAATGTATTTCAAGATGGTTCTCTTGAGCCTGAAAGCATTAGAAATGGCTTTGTAATATTTTCCAGACAGATGGATGTTAAAGAATTTGCTCGTCATGCATTGTGGAATTTAAGCGTCTTCTTCATTCTACGGGTCTGGCAGGAAAAACTGAATCAGCTTTATTAACCCAGGTTATCTGTGTCTAGGACTAAAAATTGCTTGACAAACTGATCAAAAGAGCGAAAATATAAGAAATCTGTAAGGTGTTGATCTATTTTCTGTTGATTTAATGTAATCAAATCAGCACTAGACCTTCTAATCGCTGGTTACTAGCTTTGCAATGCCGCTTCGGCTGGTTAGTCAGTGACCACAGGGGCAGACAAAGAGCTTGTTGATGCCAAGAACAGGGTTCCCAGTCTTGTCATTGAATCAGTAACACTTTGTCACTCTAATAAGGCAGGGGCGGTGGGGGGCCGGGGGGGGTTAGAAAATGAAACAATACAGAGGACTAACAAAGTCAGAAAACGATGCTCATGGGAACATCGATATGACAATAACACTGACCCCATTTTCCTGTTACTCATCAGCAGATCATGCTCACCTAAGCGTTATTTCATGTGGTTTCTTCAGCAAATTCACCCAACAACACCAAGCTTATGACCTATATCAAGTCATTTTATGTATATAAAGAGCTTCATAACAGGTGGGTGAGATTAAAGAGAATGTAGCAACCTAAGCTAGACACAGACAAGCACTTTCATAAAGTTTCAGAGCAGAACCACTGACCCAAATACATTTAAATGCAATGGGCGATATGAGAAAGAAATGGAGATATAGAGAGGGAAGAAGCCAAAGAGGGAGAGTCAGAAATGATGGTGGAAAAAAAGATACAAAAAAGTAAAGAGAGATAATAAAGCAGTGAGCAGAGAAAAATCAGCTTTAGGCAATATGATTTGTTTTCATTCAAGAATGAATATATTGAGAATAATGTGGCAACAGTGTGGATTTGTTAAAAAAAAAAAATCCACTTTGAAATAAAAATGAGCCCTGCAGCATTTGTGTCTCTTTGTCTCCAACACCAAAAGTACATTTTATCTCAAAACTAGCTAAAAATATGAGCATATACTTCTTAATATGTTTTTGATTTGGCAAACCCCCGGGCACTTAAAAATGATAACCTGACCTAATATACTCTTCAATCAACTTGAAAGGTTTGTATGAAGAGAAACAGACACCAGTCACATCAGTCGTATGGCTGCTATGTGCTTCATTAAAATAAGAATGAAACCGTTTTAATTTGCATTGTGGTGGGTGAAGACACTGTGAAGACATTTTTTCCTCTAATTGAAACTTAATCATCAAGCATTCTGTTCAAAATACAAGTACATTATTTTGTACTATTATTGAACAGTTCAGGTGACCACATTTTTTATTTATTTATTTATTTTTACATAATTATCTCCAAAATTCTTTGCAGTGGGGTGAAGCAAACACAGAGCGGATTATCCAGTGACATAAGCAAGCTTTGAAAATTATTTAGGTCTCTGTAATAATTCCCTGGCCACCATGCAAGGTTTAGATAATTATTATTTCACTTTCTAATTCAGATTATATGTGGTGACTCCAACTTGTGAAGGTAGATGAGTGCAAATGAAGGGTGGGCTCCTCCAAATTAAATTTTGCTTTGGGCGTTGCACCATTCATTTTTGCTTCCATGACGATTTTCAGAATATTCATCGGTGTTTTTACTCCTTCTTGCATTATTTGACAATTCAAAGTAAAGTTTTTTGACATACGTGTCATGAAAATATGTTGCAAAGCATAACATTGCAGACATGCAGGGGCACATTCTGGTTTAAAGACAAAAACAAGTTGAACACTATTTTATTCTGTTACAACACAGCAAACTGAATATTTAGAATATATATATATATATATATATATATATATGCATATGCAATATATTATGCAAATAAACATTCCTAGGGTTTTTATGTTGTTCAAAAAGTTTAAACTACTTTGGTAGCATCATTATAGCAAAGAAGGAGGAGCTCAGTGATTATTTTTGTATTTTCCTGGGTTTTGTTGTGAGAGATTGTGCATCCACCCTTAAGGGCTCCCTGATTTGAGCTGTCAGACGGAAGGAGAGGCTAAACTTGGTGAAGCAGAGAAAAGAGCAAGGCACATGTCAAATATGAGAAGATCTTGAGTAAACAAAGTATAACACGGACCAAAACAAAATCGTATCTCATCCCATCACAGCCTTTCCTGTTGTTTCACTCTCTGTCTTTTTCTCTCTTGCCACTTTAAACATTAAGTGTCAGTTTTCCCAAATGTTCTGTTCAGCCATTCCACACTGAAACATACCTATTAATAAAAAGCTACTTTTAATCTGGTAATCAGGATTCTACTGAGTGGAAATACAACGGGTGGTAAGAGGTAACTTTTTCATGCTTTTGTAGAAAAGTCAGTCATCTAAGTGGAAAGGGCCAAAAATAAATGAAAATCATTTGTAGCAGACACATGTTCTCAAAGTCATGAAAGAAAATTTACAGTCAGAAAACCAGACAGAGTTAACATTGTTGTGTGTCACTCTGGGCCCCAAGCCAAACAAAAGCATTTAGATACTCAAAAAAATGAAAAAGCACAACAGAAACACAACCACTGTGGTCTACAGGTTGGCTTCTAATAATTGCAATCGACAGGGACAAATTCCCTGCTTCCCTGTGTTTGTCAGATGGGCTTACTCCCAAACTCCACAAATCCTCCTGTCCAAACTCAACCATATGGTCTCCCAGCTGTTCGTGACCAGCTGTGCTACAGTATTTCTGGAAATGTTGCCATGTACTGTTGCACTCCCCCTCCATTCCAACTCAGTAAATCTTCTGCAATGAGGCCAGAACAATTTCCATGCTGGCTTGTGAATCAAAGTAAAAAATAGTGTGAGGATAATGGAAAGACAG